>NW_019154142.1:10938312-10986740 GCF_002288905.1 Enhydra lutris kenyoni | reverse complement strand
AGGGAGCCTGCTTCCTCCTCTCTCTCTGCCTGCCTCTCTGCCTACTTGTGTGATCTCTGTGTCAAATAAATAAATAAAATCTTTAAAAAAAATAAAGTAAGGGGTTTAATTTTCCCTGTTAAAAATAAGTCATGAACCTTAGAAACTTGTAATTTTAAGCACTTCTTCATCTCTTTGAAATGTATGTAAATCTTTTTCCTGGGTTCAAGCCCCACATCGGGCTTTCTGCTCAGCAGGGAGCCTGCTTCCTCCTCTCTCTCTGCCTGCCTCTCTGCCTACTTGTGATCTCTCTGTCAAATAAATAAATAAAATCTTTAAAAAAAAAAAAAAAAAAGAAAATAGTCAGAGGAGAAGTAAAGATAGCTTTTCACTGAAGTTGATAGACTATTTGAACTTCACCCAAAAAAGTCTTTTATCTTCTGATCCTATAACTCTCCAGCAAGAATATTAGAATAGGATTCCAAATTAAGATAAAACAAAATAATATTCCAAATAAGTCCCATGTGTCTAGGACAAATCTGAAGCTGCATTCTACTCAACTACGTGTCCTTGTTAGAGACCTCAAACTTCATAAAAGATGTTTGTGGTCTCCCCAGCTTAACTGATTGTTAAAGCATACTTTTGGCACTGATTCACTGATGCAGAATAGCTGCACTCCAGGCACTTGTCTGGGAATGTAACCCTGGACCACTGAAGCAAAACCAAGCAAAACTTGGTAAAGAGAAATCAAAAGAGTAAGTGCCTAAGGAAACTCGCATTAGTTCCAACTCATTTGATTTTAAGTTATAAAACCCTTGTTCTTTCCATTTCTCAAAGGAAACAGGTATTTCATGGAAGTCAAAGCACAAGGATGCAACCGGACCTCACAAATGGATTTAGTTGTGTGTCTCATGTGGTTTTGTCTGCATAAATGATTCATCACTCACTGTACCTACAGATCAATTCCTGCTACTTGGTTTCATAGGGCTGGTTAAAGATATCTAATCTTGATAATATATAAGCTTATTTTATAGATTGCACCTCCAGAAAAGAGGCTATCTCCCCTCTCTCTTTCCATCCCAATTCCAAATCCCAGGGGAAAGGATTATGTTTGCTCAAGAAGCAGCCTGGTTCATGCCCAACTAATACGTTATAGGGAAGGAATAGGATCTAGGGTAAAGAACAGCTTGGTCCATTTTAAATCAAATTCCTACCCCTGATCCAGCCAAAAGCTCAGGACTATGTTTTGCCTGATCACTGCTATGGGCTTACTATTATGTGAATCATGAAGAAAAGAGAACAACCAAAACATATGTGGAGGTATGTGAAATGGAAAGGAAACACATTATGGTCCATGATAGATATTCAGGGCTTCCATTTCTAAAGAAACTCTAAAATGTCATGTTTAAGCAAAAGGCAGCTTACTTGCAAACATCAGCAGTGACCACCTTGAGCAATGAGTCATGGGTGACGCTTTCAGCCTACCATGAAAGCCTTCGTGAAGAACACCTTTATAAGGCACTCACTCTGAGGATGTACAAGGTTAACAGAGACATTGAGGACCTTGCTTACTATCTCAGGGGACATGTAAGAACCATCAACAGCATCTCAGTATTAGGACATACATGTTTTTGTTTTATAAACCTTGAGGTATGTGTAAGAAATCATGCTACTCTCTTCACATTTGCTATTGGGAATCCAGAAGTGCTAAGCAGGTTTTTAGATGTTTGTTGTACATTATCTTCCTACATTGACTTGTCCTATTTTTTTTTTACACATGTTATTTGTGCTTATGACCTCTCACTTATTGTAAATCTTTTCCTCCTTGTGATTTCATGTGCATTTTAAAGCTGCTCTTTAGATCTTATTTAATTGTTGTGGCAAAAAAATTAAGTTAAAAAATTCTTCATGCTCATATCTACACCTCAAATAAAATAATTTTTAAATGGCAAAGCTGTGTGGTTTAGTTAAAATAAAAATGCAGAAATTTTCCCAAGGTTTCCTCACCAAGTTTGAAGTTATTTTTCTGGTGTGGTAGTCCTGGGTAGAAATCCTTCCTTTTCCCCATATTTTCTCATGTTCTGTTGTAATTACTGCCCCCTGGGGCTATAAGTCTTCAAGCTTCCTTCCAAAAGTAAAGATAGATATTTTTTTAATTCTCATACTGTTAGAACTTTTAAAAAAATACCAAGAAAGTACAAAATGAAAAGCGATGCTGTTTTAAGCAGCTTTCAAGTGTCAAGTAAAGAATACTTGCCCGTGTTTTACTCCACAGAGAGGCATATCTTTGATTCTCCTCTGAAATACTGACTCCACTTAAACACCTTCATCCCAACCCTATGCCAGCTTACTGTTGAAATACAAGTCGTTCAGTAAGTTTTCAGCATAGCCCGGGTAGCAGAATAGAAGCGCATATACTTGGAAGTGTTGCCTTTTATTAGGAGCTTTACAGTTAACTTGTATTCCTAGCTCTTGAAAGACACAAGATTTACTTGGACAAAGTGATCCCTGTGACATCTCTAATTGAACCGTGGCCTCACAGCTTGCCATTCTGGCTTGTCATGGTCAAGTGCCGCTTTACTAAAAAACACCCTGGCACAACTGGACAAAACATTTGCTTTCTCATCAACATAACTTTGACCTGCTAGAATCTATAAAAAATGTTAAAACAGTGATATATTGGCAGTTTAATAGATAAGCAGTTTCTCTGGAAACTCTATTCCAAATTCTCTTTTCAGAAATTTATGGAGACAATGTTCCAGATTGCTAGCAGAGCCGTACTAGGAGTTATTTACTAAAGTAAGGGTAACTGAACTTTGACAGGGACTCACTCTTGGTATTTTGGTCAATCATCTTTTTTATTCCCCATTCTCTCTATAAACATATATTAAGCATGTACCATGCAACAAACACTGGAGTTGCAAAGGTTAACAAGACACAGCTTTCTTGTCCTGGCAGCTTAGAGCCCAGTATAGGAGACAGAAATGTAAATAATTAAGTTATGGCTTAATATAGATGAGGGGAAAAAAAAAACCCAAAAACTGTAGCAAAGTACT
Organism: Enhydra lutris kenyoni; assembly: GCF_002288905.1. Classification (NCBI taxonomy): domain Eukaryota; kingdom Metazoa; phylum Chordata; class Mammalia; order Carnivora; family Mustelidae; genus Enhydra; species Enhydra lutris. Next base: position 10,983,705 of record NW_019154142.1, on the reverse strand, counting down.
CTTATAGCATGTTAACAGGGCAAAGGAGCCAATTTGGAGTAACATTTTAAAAAGAAACCATCCCCTGAGCTGAATTTTAAGATAGGCAATTAGAACTTTGGTAACTTAAACCAGGAAAGGATGTCTCAGGAGGTGAGTAGACATGATCTATGAAAAGGCCCATGACAGGGTTTTCCAACTTCAGCACTACTGGCTTTTTGGGCTGGATAATTCTTTGTTGCGGGAGACTATTCCATACATTGTACCATATTTAGCACCATCCATCATGGGCTCTACTCACTACATCCCAGTAGCAACCCCCATTACCCAGGTGTGACAATCAAACCAAATCAAACAAACAAAAAAAAACAACAACAAAAACCTCCAGACATTCCTAAATATTCCCTGGGTGAAAGACAAAATTTCCCCTGGTTGAGGGGAAATATAAGAACTAATTAAAGCATCAAAATGGACAGGGACAGGCTGATGGTGAATAAAGGAGATCGGGGTCAGACTGTGTGGCAGGATCCTACATACCATGCTAAAATGATATTTAATGATTTGGAATATTTAACAGGTAGTCCTAGATTTTTAGTCATATTAATTTTGATATTTTTCCAAATGAATACCTGGTTAACATAGACATTATGAGAAGTTTAAAGCATGTACATCAGAGATATTAATTTCTGGGAGTGCTTATAGCTTCCATTATATGCCTGGCTGTACAATTTCTCCCCAAATCCTGTATAATCCTATTTCTAGAAATTTCTTGGGTAGCACCATTAACACCACTCCATTTTGTTGCCTTTAGCAAAGAAGAAGGCAAAATTAAGTCGAGCAAGCAAAAATGGTGCTCACTTTAAAAAAATAAATCACTGAATGGATGAGTGCATGAGCCAATTAAATAATTAAATGAAAGAAGGAGAGAAATTAAGAAAGAGCGATTAAGGAAGAAGTTGGGGTGCCTGGGTGACTCAGTCTGTTGAACATCTGCCTTTGGCTCAGGTCATGATCCCAGAGTCCTGGGATGAGCCCTGCTCAGCAGGGAGTCTGCTTCTCCCTCCTTCCTTCCCCCCACTCATGCATGCACACATGTGTTGTCTCTCAAATAAATAAAATATTTTTTAAAAAGGGAATAAGACTATCAATAAAGTAATAAAAGAGATTTTATTGTGTAGATAGGAAATTGGTTCTGAAGAACACTAAGCAATGGCATCTTTTTTTAGAAAAAAATCAATATTTTTCTGAGGGGACCACTGAAGATATTAACACTCAGTAGGGCAAAAAAGTTCTGATATATTGCTGAAAAGTCAGTCTTACTATTTTATAGTTAAACCTTGTACTCAATCCTTAGAAATGACTAACAAAAGAAAAAAAATGCAGTGCTAAATTGGAAACAGCTAATAGTAAATTCAAGGCAAAGGGCAACTTGTACCTGAGTTAGAAAGACCTGATATTATGCCCTCGGGATCAGACTAAATATATGTGCTTTTCAGTTTGGACATCATTCAAGCCAGAGCTTTGCAGTTTGACACTGTGAAGCAACTTCCTGGTAAGGATCAAGGGTAGAAAATACAGTGCAAACAACTTTCTTGCATTTTAAAGGTAGAATTGCCATGCACCTCACTGCCATGGTGCTGTGAAGATAGAGCTCAAGAGAGACTCTTTTTGAAGGTAGTGGTTGGAACAATTTGATGTTGAATGCCTCTGATCACCTCATGAAATTTTGAAAGGGGAAAGAGGGCAACAAAAACAGTCACCTCTGGACATATTTTCTTGAAAAGTTATCTGGTTGTCCTAAGTAACCCAGAGTGTCTTCATGAAAAAAAAAGCCTTTTGAATCCTTTGACTCTAGCAAAAGGGTGCTAGTGCTTCTTCTTCTCTAAGAGAGAGATTAAAAAAAAAAAATTTAAAGATTTTATTTATTTGACATAAATGGAGATCATAAGTAGACAGAGAGGGAGGCAGAGAAAGAGGGGGAAGCAGGCTCCCCACTGAGCAGAGAGCCTGATGTGGGACTCGATCCCAGGACCCTGAGATCATGACCTAAGCTGAAGGCAGAGATTTAACCCACTAAGCCACCCAGGCGCCCCGAAAAAAAATTTTTTTAAGAACTACCTGTAGTACAATGTGTTATATTAAATACAATTTCACACTGGTTTTGTCCAGTTATTTTGCTACTGGATTAATCTTTTCCCCTACTTTTTTTTATTATGGTAGAATACACAGAACATATATGTGCCATCTTAACTAACCATCATTAAATGTATAGTTCAGTGGTAGTAAATATATTCATATTGATATACAAACATTACCCACTATCCATTTCCAGGGATCTATCCCGCAAAACTGAAATGCTCTATCCATTAAACAACTCTACATTTCCCCAATCCCCAGGAATCAGCATTTTACTTTGTTTCTATTAATTTGACAACTCTAAGCATCTCATAGAAATAGAATCATACAGTATTTGAGTTTTTTTGTGACTGGGTTATTTAACATAATGTCCTCAAGGTCATTCATATACAGCATGAGTGAGAATTTCCTTCCTTTTTATGGTAGAATAATATTTTATTGTATGCATATACTACATTTTCACTACCACCATTTGCTGAAAAGAACATCCCTAACCCATTGAATTGTCTTGGCACCCTTGTCAAAAATCATTTTCCCATATATGTAAGGATTTATTTTGGACCTTGAAATTCCATTTGATTGGTCTATATCTCTGTTTTTATGCCAGTACTATACTGTTTTAATTATTGTGGGGTTTAGGGGGAGGAGCAAGATGTCAGAGGAATAGGAGACCTAAATTTTGTCTGTTCCCAGGAATTCAGTTAGATAGTTATCAAACCATTCTGAATACTTACAAACTCAACAGAAGATCAAAGAAAAGAATATCGGCAATTCTATGAACAGAAAAGTGACCACTTTCTGGAAGTTAGGACATGTGGAGAAGTGAATCAGAGGCGATATACGGGAAGACAGACCATAGAGGGGAAGCAGCCTCGGTCAGCAGGCTCCTGGCAAGTGATAGAGCAGGAGAGCACAAAATCAGAACTTTTAGAAGTCTGCTCTGCTGAGGGACATCACTCCAGTGGCTAAGCAGGGGGGTGGAACCCACACTGGGACAGTGTAGTCTCAGGACCCTCAGGGTCATAGAAAGATCAGGGACACCTGAGCATGGCAGAGCTCCCAAGTATCAGCACAGGGAAGCTGGCTGCAAAGAATTGAGTGCAGGAGTGAGCTCTGAGCTCACAGCTGCCATAAATCATTCCCCACAGCACAGTCGGGCCACCACTCTTTAAGCAGAGTCCAGAGAGACTCCCCTTCCTCCCCCCGGAGGAAAAGCACGGGAGAATACTGCAGGAATCTGCTGGGTTTGGAGACTCCAAATGGGGTTGTGTGCCAGAGATGGAAATGCTTGGTCACAGGCCAAGTGAGCACAAGATGCAGCTAGAGACCAGGGAGAAACAAGTGACTGACCACTTTTCTCTGAGGACTCACTGAGAAATGCAGCCCCGAGTGCTTGGCACCTCCAGAACCAGAGATTGGGAAGATGCCATTTTCATTCCCATCCTCCAAAGCTGTACAGAAAGCTTTCAGGGAACAAAAGCTACTGAGAGCAAACCCGAGCAGGTTACTTAGCCTGGCCCCTGGCAAGGGTAGTACAATTCCACCTTGGGAAAAGACATTTGAGAATCACTGCAACAGGTCCCTCCCTCAGAAGATCAGCAAGAATATCCAGCCAAGAACAAGATTATCCACCAATGAGAACTGCAAAACTCCAGTGCTAGGGGAATATAGCAAATAGAATTTATGGGTTTTTTTCCCCCATGATTCTTTAGTCTTTCAAAGTTAATATTTCTATTTTTTTATTTTTTTTTTCTACTTTTTTTTGAAATTTTCTTCTTTCCTTTCTCAACCAACATCTGATCTTATCAATTCCTTTTTTAAAATCTTTTTTAATATTCATTTTTACAGGCATAGTCTATCCCTTCATTGTATTTAACCTTATTTTTTTGTGTGTATATATGTTTTAATTTCTTTAAAAGTTTGGGAGGCAGTTTCTTCTAACAGACCAAAAATATACCCTAAGTCTAGTGTGTGGCTCTGTTCTGTTCATCAGCCTGATCATTTTCCTCCCCCACCCAGGTTTTAAGTCTTTTCTAATTTGTTTAGTATATATTTATCTGAGGTCATTGTTATCCTTTTAGCATTTTGTTCTCTCATTCATCTATTCCTCTCTGGAAAAAAGGACAAAATGGAAAAACTCACCTCAAAAACAACAACAACAACAAGAGGCAGTACTTGTTGCCAGGGACCTAATCAATACAGACATTAGTAAGATGTTGGAACTAGAGTTCAGAATGACAATTATAAAGATACTAGCTGGGCTTGAAAAAAGCAAAGAGGATACTAGAGAATCCCTTTCTGGATTAATAAAAGAACTAAAATCTATCCAAGTCAAAATCAAAAGGCTATTAATGAGGTGCATAAAAAATGGAGGCTCTAATGGCTAGGATAAATGAGGCAGAGGAGAGAATTAGTGATATAGAAGACCAAATGATGGAGAATAAAGAAGCTGAGACAAAGAGAGATAAACAACTACTGAATAATGAGGGGAGAATTGGAGACATAAGTGATACCATAAGATGAAACAATATTAGAATAATTGGGACCCCAGAAGAAGAAAGAGAGAGGGGGACAGAAGGTATATTGCAGTAAATTACAGTGGAGAACCTTCCTAATTGGGGAAGGAAACAGGCATCAAAATCCAGGAGGAACAGAGAACCTCCAATCAAAATCAAGAAAAATAGATGACCCTGTCATCTATTAGTATCTATTAGTATCTATTGGACATTAGTAAAATGTCCAAGTTGCAGAAACAAAGAGAAAAGCAGCTCAGGACAAGAGGTCTGTAACCTACAATGGTAGAAACACTAGACTGGCAAGAGACCTACCCACAGAGACCTGGCAGGTCAGAAAAGACTGGCCTGATATATTCAGAGAATAAATGAGAAAACTATGCAGCCAAGAATACTCTATACAGCTAGGCTGTCACTGAAAATAGAAAACAAGAGATAAAAAGCTTCCAGGAAAAACAAAAACTAAAACAATATGCAAACACCAAACCAGCCCTACAGGAAATATTGAAAGGGGTCCTCTAAGCAAAGAGAGAACCTAAAAGTGACATAGACCAGAAGGGAATGAGACGACATACAGTAACAGTCACCTTACTGTCAATACAGTGGCACTAAATTCATATCTTTCAATAGTTAGCCTGGATCTAAAGGGGCTAAATGCCCCAATCAAAAGACACAGGGTACTAGATTGGAATTAAAAAAAAAAAAAGACATTTATACGCTATCTGCAAGAGACTTATTTTATTTATTTCTTTTTTCAATTTTATTCTATTTTATTTCTTTTCAGTGTTCCAAAATTCATTGTTTGTGCACCACACCCAGTGCTCCATGCAATACATGCCTTCCATAATACCTAATACCAGACTCACCCAACCCCTCACCCCCCTCCCCTCCAAAACCTTCAGTTTGTTTCTCAGAGTCCACAGTCTCTCATGATTTGTCTCCCACTCCAATTTCCCCCATCTCACTTCTCCTCTCCATCTCCTAATGTCTTCCGTGTTATTCCTTATGCTCCACAAGTAAGTGAAACTATATGATAATTGACTTTCTCTGTTTGACTTATTTCACTCAGCATAAATTCTTCCACTCCTGTCCATGCTGATATAAAAGTTGGGTATTCATCCTTTCTGATGGAGGCATAATACTCCATTGTATATATGGACCATATCTTCTTTATCAATTTGTCTGTTGAAGGGGATCTTGGTTCTTTCCACAGTTTGGTGACTGTGCCCATTGCTGCTATAACTTTGGGGTACAGGTAGCCCTTTTTTTCATTACATCTGTATCTTTGAGGCAAATACCCAGTAGTGCAATTGCAGGGTTATAGGGTAATTCTATTCTTAATTTCTTAGGGAATGTCCAAACTGTTTTCCAAAGTAGCTACACCAGCTTGCATTCCCACCAACAGTGTAAGAGAGTTCTCCTTTCTCCACATCCTCTCCAACACTTGTTGTTTACTGTCTTACTAATTTTGGCCATTCTAACTGGTGTGAGGTGGTATCTCAATGTGGTTTTGATTGGAAACTCCCTGATGGCTAATGATGATGAACAATTTTTTCATGTGTCTGTTAGCCATTTGTATGTCTTCTTTGGAGAAGTGTCTGTTCATGTCTTCTGCACATTTTTTGACATGATAATCTGTTTTGTGTGTGTTGAGTTTGAGGAGTTCTTTATAGATCCTGGATATCAGCCTTTTGTCTGTAGTGTCATTTGCGAATATCTTCTCCCATTCCGTGGGTTGTGTCTTTGTTTTGTTGACTGTTTCCTTTGCTGCACAGAAGCTCTGGATCTTGATGAAGTCCCAAAAGGTCATTTTCACTTTTGTTTCCTTTGCCTTTGGAAACATATCTTGAAAGAAGTTGCTGTGGCCGATGTCGAAGAGGTTATTGCCTATGTTATCCTCTAGGATTTTGATGGATTCCTGCCTCACGTTGAGGTCTTTTATCCATTTCAAGTTTATCTTTGTGTATGGTGTAAAAGAATGGTCGAGTTTCATTCTTCTGCACATAGCTGTGCAATTTTCCCAGCACCATTTATTATTGAAGAGACTGTCTTTTTTCCACCGCATATTTTTTCCTGCTTTGTCAAAGATTATTTGACCATAGAGCTGAGGGTCCATATCTGGGCTCTCTACTCTGTTCCACTGGTCTATGTGTCTATTTTTATCCCAGGACCATGCTGTCTTGGTGATCACAGCTTTGTAGTAAAGTTTGAAATCAGGCAACATGATGCTCCCAGTTTTGTTTTTCTTTTTCAACATTTCCTTAGCAATTAGAGGTCTCTTCTGCTTCCATACAAATTTTAGGATTGTTTGTTCCAGCTCATTGAAAAATACTGGTGGAATTTTGATCAGCATGGCATTGAAAGTATAGATTGCGCTAGGCAGTATAGACATTTTAATTATGTTTATTCTTCTGATCCAAGAGCATGGAATGGTCTTCCATCTTTTTGTGTCTTCTTCAATTTCTTTCATGAGTATTCTGTAGTTCCTCGAATACAGATCCCTTACCTTTTTGGTTAGGTTTATTCCCAGGTATCTTATGGTTCTTGGTGCTATAATAAATGGAATCGATTCTCTCATTTCCCTTTCTATATTTTCATTGTTAGTTTATAAGAAAGTAACTGATTTCTATACATTGATTTTGTATCCTGCCACATTACCGAATTGCTGTATGAGTTCTAGTAGTTTGGGGGTGGAGTGTTTTGGGTTTTCCATATAAAGTATCATGTCATCTGCAAAGAGAGAGAGTTTGACTTCTTCATGGCCAATTTGAATACCTTTTTATTTCTTTTTGTTGTATGATTGCTGTTGCTAGGACTTCTAGTACTATGTTGAACAACAGTGGTGAGAGTGGGCCACTGTTAGTAGGGAAGGCTGTCAGCTTTTCCCCATTGAGGATGATATTTGCCGTGGGTTTTTGATAGATAGATTTTATGATGTTGAGGAATGTTTTCTATAACCCTGTACTTTGAAGCGTTTTAATCTGGAACAGATGCTGTATCTTGTCAAATGCTTTTTCTGCATCAATTGAGAGAACCATGTGGTTCTTCTCTCTTCTCTTGATGATTTGTTCAATGGCATTGATTGATTTGTGAATGTTAAACCACCTTTGCATTCTAGAGATAAATCCCACATGGTTACGATGGATAATCTTTTTAATATACTGCTGGATCCTATTAGCTAGGATCTTGTTGAGAATCTTAGCATCCATATTCATCAGGGATATTGGTCTGAAATTCTCCTTTTTGGTGGGTTCTTTGCCTGGTTTGGGGATCAGGTTAATCCTGGCTTCATAAAAAGAGTCTGGAAGTTTTCCTTTGTTTCTGTTTTTTGAAACAGCTTCCAGACAATAGGTATTATTTCTTCTTTGAATGTTTGGTAGAATTCTCCAGGGAATCCGTCAGGTCCTGGGCTTTTGTTTTTTGGGAGTTTTGATCACTGCTTCAATCTTGTTACTAGATATTGGTCTATTCAGGTTGTCAGTTTCTTCCTGATTCAGTTTTGAAACTAAAGATACATCCAGACTGAAAGTGAAGGGATGGAGAAGCATCTTTCATGCCAATGGGCCTCAAAAGAAAGATGGGGTAGCGATTCTCATATCAGATATATTAGATTTTAAACTAAAGACTGTAGTCAGAGATAAAGGGTAATTCTTAAAGGGTCTATCCACCAAGAAGATCTAACAATTGTTAAATATTTGTGCCCCCAATACGGGAGAAGCCAACTACATAAGACAACTGCTAATCAAGATAGAGTCATATTGCTATGAATACATTAAAAGTAGGGGATCTTAACACGCCACTCTCAGTAACAGGCAGATCATCCAAGCAGAAAATCAATAAAGAAACAAGAGCATTGAATGACACATTGGATCAGTTGGACCTCATAAATATATACAGAATATTCCACCCTAAAACAACAGAATACTCACTCTTCTCAAGCACACATGGAACCTTCTCCAGAATAGACCACATACTGGGTCACAAATCAGGGCTCAACTGATACCAAAAGTTTGAGATTATTCCTTGCACATTCTCAGACCACAATGTTTTGAAACTGGATCTCAACTACAAGAAAAAGTTTGGCGTTTGGAAGGAATTCAAATACTTGGAAGCTAAAGACCATCTTGCTTAAGAATATTTGGATCAACCAGAAAATCAAAGAAAAACTTAAACACTTAATGGAAACCAATGAGAATGAATACACTTCAGTCCAAAATCTGTGGGTTACAGCAAAGGCAGTCCTATGGGGGAAATACACAGCCATCCAAGCCTCCCTCAAAAAAACTGAAAAATCCAGAATACATCAGCTCTCTTTACACTTTAAAGAACTGGAGGATCAACAACAAATTAAGCCAACCCCATACATTAGAAGGGAAATAATCAAGATTAGAGCAGAGATCAATGAGATCTCTGAGAAACTAGAGATACAGTAGAACACATCAATGAAACTAGAGGCTGGTTTTTTGAAAGAATCAGTAAGATCAATAAACCACTGGCGAAATTAATCCAAAAGAAAAGAGAGAGGACCCAAATTAATAAAATCATGAATGAAAAGGGAGAGATCATGAATAACACCAAGGAAATAATCAGAAATTATTATCAACAGTTATTTGCCAATAAGTTAAGCAACCTAGATGAAATGGATGATTTCCTGCAAACTTGCAATAGACTTATTTTAGACCCAAAGCACTTCCAGATTTAAAGTGAGGGGGTATAAAACACTCTACCATGGTAATGGACATCAAAAGAAAGCTGGGGTGGCAATCTTTATATCAAATTATATTTTAAACCAAAGATGATAATAAGAGATGAGAGAGGACACTATATCATGCTAAAATGTTCTATCCAACAAGAAGATCTAACAATTTGAAATTTCTAAGCCCCTAACATGTGAGCAGCCAATTATATAAGCCAATTAATAACAAAATCAAAAAAAACACATCAACAATAATAAAATGATAGTAGGGGACTTTATTCTCTAATGCACAGAGAACATTCTCCAGAGGAAATCACATCCTGGGCCACAAACCAGGTCTCAACTGGTACCAAAAGATTGGGATCACTCCCTGCATATTTTCAGACCGCAATGCTCTGAAACTAGAACTCAACCACAAGAGGAAAGTTGAAAAGAACTCAAATACATGGAGGCTGAAGAGCATCCTACTAAAGAACGAATGGGTCAACCAGGAAATTAAAGAAGAATTTTAAAAAGTTCATGGAAACAAATGAAAATGAAAACACAACTTTTCAAAATCTTTGGGACACAAGAAACAAAAAAGGTGTCAAATACACAACCTAACCCTACACCTAAAGGAGCTGGAGAAAGAACAGCAAAGAAAGTTTAAACCCAGCAGAGGAAGAGAATAATAAAGATCAGGGCAGAAATCAATTAAATAGAAACCAAAAGAACAGTAGAACAGATCAACAAAAATAGGAGCTCGTTGTTTGAAAGGATTGGTAAGATTGATAAACCCCTGGCCAGACTTATCAAAAAGAAAAAAGAAAGGACCCAAATTAATAAAATCATAGAATGAAAGATGAGAGACCACAACCAACACCAAAGAAATACAAACAATTAAAAGAATATATTGTAAGCAACTATATGCCAGCAAGTTAGACAGTCTGGAAGAAATGGACACATTCCTAGAGATGTATAAACTATCAAAACTGAATTAGGAACAAATAGAAAACTGGAACAGACCCATAACCAGGAAGGAAATTGAAGCAGTCATCAAAAATCTCCCAACAAACAAGAGCCCAGGGCCACATGACTCCCCAGGGGAATTCTACCAAACATTTAAAGAAGAACTAATGCCTATTCTCCTGAAACTTCCAAAAAATAGAAATGAAAGGAAGACTTCCAAATTCATTTTATGAGGCCAGCATTACCTTAATCCCAAAACCAGACAAAGAGCCCATCAAAAAGGAGAATTATACACTAATACCCCTGATGAACTTGGATAAAAAATTCTCGCCAAAATACTAGCCAGTAAGATCCAACAGTACATTAAAAGGATTATTCACCACGACCAAGTGGGATTTATTCCTGGGCTGCAAGTTTGGTTCAACATCTGCAAATCAATCAATGTGATACAATACATTAATAAAAGAAAGAACAAGAACCATATTGAATAGATGTTGAAAAAGCATTTGAAAGTACAGTATCCTTTCTTTATCAAAGCTCTTCAAAGTGTAGAGATAGAGGGTACATACCTCAATGTCATCAAAGCCATCTATGAAAAACCCACAATGAATATCATTCTCATTGGGGAAAAACTGAGAGCTTTTCCCCTAAGTTCAGGAAACATGGCTGGGATGCCCACTATTAGCACTGTTATTCAACACAGTACTAGAAGTCCTAGCCTCAGCAATCAGACAACAAAAAGAAATAAAAGCCATTTGAATCACCAAAGAAGAAGTCAAACTCTCAATCTTTGCTCATGATATAATACTTTATGTGGAAAATCCAGAAGACTCTACCCCAAAACTGCCAGAACTAATACAGGAATACAGTAAATTGTCAGGATATAAAATCAATGCACAGAAATCCACTGCATTTCTATACACCAATAACAAGACAGAGGAAAGAGAAATTAAGGAATTGGTCCCATTTAGAATTGCACCACAAATAATAAAATACCTAGGAATAAACCTAACCACACTGAAGTGGGGTTAGAACCTAGGACCCTGAGATCACGACCTGAGCTGAAGGCAGATACTTAACCAACTGAGCTACCCAGGTGCCCCTAATTATTGTGTTTTTGTAGTAAGTTTTGAAATCAGAAAGAGACCTATAGCACTGTTTTTCTTTTTCAAGATTGTTTTGGTTATCTGGGGTCCCTGATATTCCACACAAATTTTAGGAGGGTTTTCTATATTTTTATAAGAAATGTCATTGGAATTTTGATAGGAATTGCACTGAGTCTGTAAATCCTTTGGGTGTAGTATTGACATCCTAATAATAAGTCTTCCATTCCATTAACATGGGATGTGTACCTATATGTTCCTTAATTTCTTTCAGCAATGTTTTATAATTTTCATCATACAGGTCTTAAACCTCATTGGTTTAAGCCTACATATTTTATTTTTATGCTAGTGTTTATAAATGAAATTATTTGTATAATTTCCTTTTCATATTGTTCATTGTTAGTATACAGAAAGCCAACTGATTTTTCTACGTTCTATATGTTACATCTTCTGTGTGTCTAAAACCATGAATTCTGGTTTTTTTTTAATTTTTTTTTAATTTTTTATTTTTTTTTTTTAATTTGACAGAGAAAGATCACAAATAGGCAGAGAGGCAGGCAGAGAGAGGGGGGAAGCAGGCTCCCCACTGAGCAGAGAGCCCAATTTGGGCCTTGATCCCAGGACCCTGAGATCATGACCTGAGCCGAAGGCAGAGGCTTAACCCACTAAGCCACCCAAGCACCCCTAAAACCATGAATTCTTTAAACATATCAGTATCTTAAATCATGAAGAAAACAAAAAATACAGTTATAAACCATTGTTAGAATACTAGCTTTTTTTAATTGCCCACATATCTACCTTATTTATATCTTTATTTCTTCATTTGGCTTCCAATTACTGTCTGGTGTCCTTTTGTTTCACTCTGGCATGACTCCCTTGAGCATTTTTTGCAGGGCAGATCTAATGGCAATGAACTCTCTTTATCTGAGAACATCCTAATTTTGCCCTCACTTTTGTAGGACAATTTTGCCATATCTAAGATTTGGTGTTTTCCTTTGCACTCTGAAAAGATTGACCCATTGCCTTCTGGCCTCCAATGTTGCTGATGAGAAATCTGACTATCTCACTGAGGAGATGACTCATGCAATGAGTCACTTCACTCTTGCTGCTTTCAAAATCTTCTCATCTTTGCCTTTCAGGAGTTTAATTATAAAATGTCTTATGTAGATCTCTCTGAGTTCATCTTGGAGTTTGTTGAATTTCTTGGGTGTCTATATTCATGTCTTTCATCAAATTTGGGAAATTGCCAGGCATTCTTTCTTCAAATATGCCCTGCCCCTTTCTCATTTTTCCTTCTGACACCCCCATAACGTGTGCTGTTGATCCACCTGATAGTGCCTCACAGCTCCTTTGGGTTCTGTTCAGTTTTCTTCAATCTTTCTTTCAGTTCCTCAATTTCCATTGTCCTCAGGGCTAGTTTGCTGCTTATTTCTTCTGCCTGCTCAAATCTGCCTTTGAATCCCTGGATCCTTTGAATTGAAATGAAATTTTTCATTTCAGTTATTCTAATTTCCAACTCTGGAATTTTTTTCCTGCCACCCCCTTTTTTTTTTTTAATCCCTTTATCAGTATTTCCATTTTGTTCTCACATTGCTTTCTTGACTTTCTCCACATCTTTTGTTCTCTGAGCATCTTTAAAGCAGTTGTGTTAGAGTCTTTGTTAAGTACATCTGTGATCAGGTCTTCTTCAGTGAGAGTTTCTATTTATTTTTTTTCATTTGAATAAGCCCTACTTCTCCATTTCTTTGCATGCCTTGTGATTTATTTTCATCGAAAACTAGAATTCAAATGTCTAAATGTGATAAGTCTAAAGATCAGATGTTCCATCAGGATCTGCTGTTTTTGTTATTGTTTTTATTGTTTTGAGTTTCTGTGATTGTTGTAGGTTGTCCCTCTTGCCAAAGTTCATCCTAAAGTGTAAACTTAAGTTCTTCTCAGGTCTTTTCTGAGCCTGAATCTTTCCTTGGGCATGTGCAGTCACTTTCTTCCTTGTATATGTAGTTGTTTTTGAATGTCCTAATCTTTATGTTTGGCTCCTTAAAGGGTAAAAAGGAGGAAAAGGAGGTTTAAATCTTCCTTTATATCTTTTGGAAGTCCCAGGAGCCAGAGTGGGGAGGGGCTTGCAGTCATGTGGGGAGATACAACAATGGCTGCTTACTTCTTTGTCTGCATCTCTGTGATCAGAAGCAGCAATCACACAAATCTCTGATATATGGAGAACAACATGCTTTTTTCCTCACCCTGGCTCCTACAAACTGTACACATGTTGCTCCCAGAATATGTACACCATTGCCTGCCATGGAGTGGGGTGGGAGAATGGGTAGCTGCCACTGTACTAAGAGCTGAAACTGATGAAAATTAACTGCAATTTAATGCTCAACCCCACCCCTGGAAGTTGTAAACTTTCAATAGATCCCAGAGTTCCAAGATAGTTACATCAGACAGATTCAGGCAGTGCAATTGTTATCTAGGTGAGGAGAAAGATTCCCGGTATTTCCTCCTCCACCATCTTAATCTCATTCTCGATTACTCTTTTTATACATATTAAAATAGTTTATTCTTCTTTTATATAAGCATATGTATTGTTCTTGATTAAACATTGTATCCATGACCCCACAATAAAGTATTTATAAATTTTTTGTCAAAAGCATGAGTTTGCATATTTATATAAATCATTTCCTTCTATTTCAATGACCTATCTACCAGAATTTCTCTTCAAGTGGTTTTCTGCTACTTAACCCACATAAAAACAGCTTCTTCTAACCCTTTTTTCTGTGTGGCACTAAACTTTATTTATCTGTAAAATGTATTTAGCTTTCTTCCTTTTGTCTTTTGACATATTTATCCCAAACAAAAATTCTTATTCAAAGTGGATGGAATAGGGCAAATTTCCAGTGCCTTCATTTTTATGACACTATGTTTCAGACTGAAGCTAGGCTCTTTCCAGTTATTATAAAATAATAATTATAGGATAACAACTTACTTCAAAATTCAATCCCTTATTGATTATCTACAATTGATCAGTATAAAAATATTTTATGATGATAAATATAAATATATAGATAAAAATATAGCTCTTCTTAGTAAGCAAAGAGAAATGCAGGTGGAGGTTTAGAAGGATAAAAAGAAGTGTATGTCCATTACCTACATATTGTGAACTTTGCACATTTAACCAGATACAACATGGATTAGATAAACTCTGGGGTCCTTTCTGACTAACAGTCTACTATTCTATAATCAATATGCTGTCTTTCAATGATTTTAAAACACAAATCCTGGGATATGCTTGTCTAGTTATGTTAGGGATGGTCAGATCTTGATATATTTATCTGTATGCAGGCATTAATGCTTCATTTATCAGGAATGACAGGAAATAAATTTTGTGAGCTAAATCATTAAGCAACATTTTCAGGTCACTACTTTTAATCCCTTTATGCACAAATACGTTGAGTTTTGTTACAAATTTTCTGTTGAAAATAGTCTATTGTGTATTGCCATATATTGACAAAAGAACATAATCTCATTAGGCACACCCATTGAACTGTGGCGAAGTATAGCAACTTTAGTAGTTCTGGGGGTTTGTAGAGCTATTTGCCTCTGTACTATCTGACTCCAAAATAATAAGACCTCTTAGCTAAGTTATATGTATGCTAATTCTATTTAAAAGAACTTTGATTTTCTAAAATTTTTCATCTAGTTCTCTGTTGATTTCTGTCACTCTTTTCTATTGTGTTTTCTGGTAAAGCTTCTTCTTAAGTTTATATAAAATAACTTGAGTAATGACACTAAGGTTCTCTGAGTTAAAATACCTAAGCTAACTGATATTTATTTGTTGCTCAGGTATTTTTTTCACTTATCCTTTGTTTTACTCTATATTCTAAATTCTGATGTTACTGGCCAAAGAAAGTGAGACTTTAGAGTGTTCTTCAATTTCCTCTGACAAATGTGTATTATAGTATCTCTAACATTTACTATTGTTAATCATTTTATAATCGTATTTGAAAGCAAAGCTATATTAGAGTTTTAAGGAATTTCACTGCATACAATGATAGTGTAGGAGAGAAAGGAGACAATTACTAGATCCCCGGCCATCTTACCAGCAAAACAAGAACATACTCCATAAAGTTTCCCCTCTCTCTTACTACATTGATTTCTACCTTCTTCTTTATCATATCTTTGCAATACAAACATCCTGTTATTCTCCCATCTTAAAAATATTTAATCCCACTATCCCCATCACCATTCTCCCTTTTCTTAGTCTCTTTGGAGCAAAATGCCTCCAAAATTGTCTATACTCAATGTTGGCAATTCTTCCATCCCATTCTTCCATTTTTCAATCTGGCTTTTGTCTTCTAACTCTCCACTAAAACTACTCAGTGTAAAGTTGATCAAGGATTTCCATATTGCTAACTCCCATAGTTAATTTAATCTCAGTCCTCATCTTACTCAGCATAGCCTTAGCATTTGACAAATTTAATCTCTCCCTCCTTCTTTACATACTTTCTAACTTGAATGCAAAAACATTTTCCTCGTTGTTCAGTTATACAATGAGTAAGTCTAGAGATCCAACATACAGCGTGGTAACTATAGTTAACAGCACTATAGTATATATTTAAAAGTTGCTCAGAGTAGATATTAGAAGTTCTCACCACACCCACAATAAATGGCAACAATGTGAGGTAATGCATTTGTTAATTAACCTTACTGTGGTAATCATTTCACAATATATATGTATAACACATCATTATGTTTTATGCCTTCAAGTAATATAACATTATATATCCATTTTATCTTAATAAAGCTGGAGAAAAAAAAAGGAATCTAGCATAGATCCTGGCATTAGACAAATACTAAATTAAAAAAATATTGAGAACTTCTCTTAAAAATCACAGCTACAGGGGCACCTGGGTGGCTCAGTGGGTTAAAGCCTCTGCCTTCGGCTCAGGTCATGATCTCAGGGTCCTGGAATCGAGCCCCGCATCGGGCTCTCTGCTCAGCAGGGAGCCTGCTTCCTCCTCTCTCTCTCTGCCTGCCTCTCTGCCTACTTGTGATCTCTGTCTGTCAAATAAATAAATAAAACATTAAAAAAAAAAAAAAATCACAGCTACATAACTAGTGATAAATCATGCCATAGAGTAGGAGATATTTGCAATAAATATACACTACAATAGATTGCGGTAGTTTTCTGTGGCTACCATCATGAATTACCAAAAACCTAGTAGCTTAACCAACACAAACTAATTTCTTACAGTTCTGTAGGTCAGGATTTGGACATGGGTCCCACTGGGCTAAAATCACTTATCAGTGAGGCTGTGATTCATTCTCGAGGATCTAAGGATCCATTTTCTTAGTCATCTGGGTTGTGGGCAAAATTCAGTTGTTTGTGTGTGTAGGATCAACATTCACATTTCCTTGCTGACCATCAGCTGAGAGCCATAAGTAGCTTCTTAAGGCTGACACATTCCTTGGCACATGGACCTCTTATTCCATCTTTAAAGCCAGCAATGGTGAGTTCATTTTTTTTTTTAATGTTACCTCTCTGATTCTTTCTTCCGCCTTCCTCTTACACTTTGAAAAACTCATGATTAGATTAGGTTCACCTTAATAATCCAGCATCTCTTCATCTCAAGCTCTTTAACTTTAAGATTATTTCCAAAGTCCCTTCTGTCATGAGAAATAAAATAATCACATGTGCCAGGGATTCAAATGTGGACATTTTTTGAGGCCATTAACCTATCTACCACAGATCCATCCATATCTAGAATATTAAAATTATTTCTATAAATCAATATGAGAAAAAAAACAGTAAAAAAAATGGACAAAAAGATTCAAACAGGTACAAAGAGGACATCTAAATGGCTATTAACCTCATAAAAGGTTCTCAAATTTCTAGCCAATAAAAAAAAATGACAATTAAAACCACAATGCAATTATACTCCTCATGCACCAGAATGACTAAAATGTAAAATAAAGATAGTTCCAAGTATTGGCCAAAACATCGAATAATTAGAATTCAGATCTTGCTGATAGACATGTAAATTGATATAATCACTTTGGCAAACTCTTTAGCAGTATCTACTAAATTTGAACATAAGCATACTCTGTAACCCAGTAATTCTACTCAAGTATATATGAAACAAAAAAAAACCTCCTACACAGATACATTGCAAGATGTACAGAAACGTTCATAAGAGCTATTATATCAAGAAATTGCAACAGATAAAATGTTTATGAATAGGAGAATGGTTAAAGTATGTCATCATCATACAATAGAATATTAGCCAGTGTAGGATCTAGAGGCACCTGGGTGGCTCAGTCAGTTATGTGTCTTCCTTTGGCTCAGGTCATGATCCCAGGATCCTGGGATAGAGCCGCATGAAAGGCTTCTCGCTCATCAGGTTGCCTGCTTCTCCCTCATCCTCTACTGTTCTTCCCTCCCCCTGCTTGTGCTCTCTCTCTTAAATAAATAAAATCTTGAGGGAAAAAAAAAAGAATGTAGGATCTGCAAATACAATTCACAGATATAATATTAAACAAAATATGCCAGATACGGATACAAGATAGATAATTAATGCTGTGGGGGGGTTTTGTGTGTTTTTGTTTGTTTTGTTTTGTTTTGTTTTTAACCATAAAACTAGTTTTTGGTGTTAGAAGTCAAAATAGAGATTTTTCTTGGTGGGAAACAGTGACTGGGAGGTGGTAGAAGGAAATGATGACAGGTCCTAGGAAGAGTTTTATTTTTTTGTTTGTTTGTTTTTTATCTGAATGCTGACTACAGTGGTGAGTTTACTTTGTGAAAATTCTGTGATTTTCTGTATGTCCTACACATCAAAAGATAATTATATCACTTCTTTGTTTAAAATCCTGCAATGGTCCCCCATTTTCTTCATAGTAAAACCCAAATGGATTCATGCTCTCCATACTCCAGACCTCCATTATATTTCTGCTCTTATCCCTCACCATTCCCCTTGTTCACTCTGCTCCAACTACACTCACCTCTTAGTTGTTTCTGATACCAGTCTACCTCCTACCTGAGGGCTCTGGTCATATCTTTTTGGTCTCCTTGAAATGCTCTGCCCATACGTTAATTTTCCTATTCCACTAACCTCATTTAAATCCTTGCTCAAAAATCACCCCTTTGGCAAGTCCCAACCTAATTCTGCCCCAACACAAGCACAAACCCTGATTGTCCTGATGTTCCCTACACTGCTCTTTTTTTTCCCCCCTATAGCATTATCTTCTAACCTATTATGTATTTTACTTAGGTATTTTATTTAATGTCTCCCTACTCACTATAAACTATCACTTCCATGAAAGCAGAGATTTTATATCCCAAGGACCTTGTACCTAATATGAATTGAATGGATTAAGTAATTGAATTAATCAAACAGTTCAATCTGAAATGTATTTCTCTGTTTAACGATTAGTGGAGCTCTCAGTGATAAATGATAGGGTTTACCTCAAAACACTGTCCATAGCTAGCTGTTTATCAAAGGAAAAGGGCCAGAATTATTGTCTGGGTAGTTTCTATCATTGAATAACAAACAGCCTGACCAACAATTAGGTATATGTTTGTAAGAAGAGAATAACTTAATATTTCTCAAGACTTAATAGCAGGCCTGATAACCATCCTTAGAAAGGCCTACATACAAGGTTGGCTCTTGGCTGATATCTGGGAACTTCAACTTGAGGAATGTCCCCAGTGCTCCCTAACCAATAATGGTGGTTTGTCTTGTAGACTGTGTAAACAATGTGGTTTATGCAAAATGCTCACCTACCCTCTGGGAGTCTGAAATTTTGGTATATGCTAGAGAGAGGGTACCTACAACCAATCCCCAGCAAAAATCCTGGGCCTAAAGTCTCTACTTTCCTGACAGACAACATTTTACAAGTGCCATCACAATGTGATGAAAATGCTGGAGAAATTAAGCATGTCTTATTATGACTTCATGGAGACAGGACTCCTCAAAGTTTGTAGCTCAAAGTTTGTCCCACATGCCTTTTTGCCTTTGCTAACTTTTTCTTGTGCCCTTTTGCTGAATAAATCTTAGCCATGAGTAAACTATATGCTGAGTCCTATAAATCTTCCTTGTATATCACCAAACCTGAGGAGGTTTATGGGAACCCTTGACACACTCATCATACACAAATAAGGTAGTAGAAATTTTTCTTTTCTACATTCTCATTTTATACAGTGGCTCAGAAAACAAAATGTCTAGGTTGTAAAGGAATGCAGATATTGTGACACACAGACTTATTCATTAGGAAAATGCTGTAGTTACTAGGTCAGAACTTGGCCATTGAGAATACAAAGAATGTAAACTCAGTTTGAATGTCCTGGTCCCAAATACCTATAAAAATTAAAAATATATGTATTTTCATGCAGACAAATAGATAATATCTGAGCTGCTTCTGATCATCTGTACAAGGTGCCCACACAGACTAGGAATATGCCATGACCATCAGGTCTGGAAGAATCTGAGGCAACGTGGAGGACACTGTCCAGACCACAGGAGACAGCAGCTGCCCAGAGATAGGTAACTGTGACTATGCAAGGATTGGAGCCCAATGCAGCCAGGTCTTTGAATTTCTAAGTCAAAAAAGCATTTTTAAGTAAAGTCTTCAAATATTTAATAAGTCTTGGCAACAAACTAAAACAATTTTTAAAGTGGCCAAACCAAACATATTCTATGTAACCCACCAGTTCCGAATCTCTCATGTCTGACATGAAAATTTATGAATGTATGTATTTAATTCATATCCTAAGTCTCCAACAAAAATATAAGCCTAACTTCAACACAGAAGTACTACAGAAATCTGGGGTCATTAGACAAAATAACCATAGCTCTTGCTTAGCAGTGATTTGCTTGCAGATAATACAATTAGAAAAGTCTCATGAAAAACAGTAAAAAGCATCAAAGCTGAAATCATTCAAGTAATCTGAATCAATTAACAGGACCAGAATGTTTATTATTTTATCTCCTAGAATGGCAACCTTCAGTTTCACACAGATGCCAAATAGTACTGTCTATATTGCTTTAGCCCACGACACAAATATACAAGTAGTTAGGTCCTCAGCAGAAGAGCTGACCTGTCATCCTTAATCCAACCAACCCTCATCCCCAAGAGGAACAGCATTACAGTTACCACACAGCTAAAGATCTGGTCTCAGCAGGATGGTGATAATGCACTCAACCATTCTAAGGTTGTCAGGTGTTTTAACGGTAGATTTAAGACAACCATTTTGCCCCCTTCTCTTACCATTTGCCTTCTGTCCAGGTTATTGATTTGTTCTCCAAATCAATCCAAGAAAAATATACCTTTGCGGAATGTTTATTATCTTTTCAGTAGGCTCCTAGTGGAAGTCTGAATACCCTAAACTGGACTGCTGGTCAAAGCGTGATCTTATAATCTTGTCCATCTTTAATGTGATGTGATTCTAAATGGACCATTTATCTGCTTGTCCAGAAAAAGCTGAGGAGTTAGAAAAGCAACTTATTCAGAAGTAAAAATGCCCATGTCATTATCCCAAATACACATGTTGATGATAACTATTCTAGGCAGTTTATTTTGCTCTCCCTCCTTGTGTTCAAGGTTGTAACTCAATGACAGACTTCTCCTTACTAAAAATAAACCATTTGTCTTCCAGAAATTCACTGAAGATGTCCCAGATTTGTGAGAGGCCATATACCTCATGGTGCAAAACCTCTAAGAGTTGACTTCTTCACAAGTTCTAGGGGAAACTAAAATGCTCAAACAACTCCATCTTGTGCATAGGTGTGTATATACACACATTCGGTATACTATTCATCATATAGATCTTAATTCAAGAATAGAGGATATTATTTGCTTTATTATAAGTTGTGCTAATTTTAAATCACCTAAGTTTTATTAATTTTCTTCTAAAACACTTTTTTCATAATATTGATAGGGCTAAGAATGAATTTTTAGAAAATAAAAATTAAAGATACATTTGACCATTATTTCTTCAGAAAAATAGTTCAGCATCTTCTTTTTTAGTAGGGGTTGTTGTTTTCTTTTTGAGTAGGAGATCAATTCATTTGGACATAAGAATGAGGTCTTTGAGCTGGGTCAAGTTAACTTGGCCTTAGGAAGCCACAGTTTTATTTCAGGATATTCAAGGCATTGTCATTCATCCAGAAGTAATTGGAAGAGATAATGGTTTAAGTTAGGGGCACCAGAAAAACCCTATCTAGAGATTGGTTCTATGACACAGTGCCTCTGATTGTTTTTGCAAGAAATTCTACAGGACGGAGATCCTTGACCTTATTGTACATTCCCCCACCCCATTCTGTGTCCTACTTTGAAACACAAATATCCCCCTGCAAGAGTAAGAGACCAAGTGCCTCACACCATTATCTAAACAGGACTATCCCATCAGATTGCTCTTCTTGAGTGAGACTTCTCAGAAGTGTTCCCTGTCCTGGTGTGAGCGCCTCCTGAAAAGGTAATGGGTTTACAGAGAGGAGGGGGTTTGCAGATGACTGCAAACAAACTTGACATATTTCACATTTTCCCCATCCTTGCAACAGTGCAAAGTCTTCCTAAACATATATTTTAACCTCTCAAGTTTTCATTTGAATTACCTTAATGATAAAGAAATTTTACTAACAAAATAATGCATTTTTATTAATACACCATGGTACTACTAGTAAAAGTGATACATGTTTTGTTCTACAAATGACTTTTTACACCTTTTTAGTATAGTAGTGGTGAAAGTTTCTTTCTGGGTTTCCATCATGGGCCTGTCTGACACCACCAGTTTTATGCTTATAACGAAAGCGTATTTATTTTAAAGGAGTAGAGGTTAGTGGGGTAAATACAGACACTAAATACAGCTGACCCACATTCTAGTTCCCAGCTCTAGATTCTTCCTTCTTTCCTTCCCTGGGAGAATTTAGCTCTAATAGTATTAAGTATATATTGAAATATTTCTTCCCTGACACTTCCCCGCGAGTAAGTATACATCTAGGACAGGGCAGAGTTAATTTACAATTGAACTGGAAAAATGCCTATCCTTATCTCTGGGGATTCCAGGTGTCTGTTTTCCCCTTAGGCCAAGACAGATACAATGGGATTTATGATGCGCAGTTCAAAGTTCAAAACTCTCTGAAAAGCCCTCCACTTTGTTTACTGATGGTTTTTCTGGTATAACTTGTAAGCCAGCCTGGTTTGATTACATGGCTGTGTGACTGGAGGGGTATAAATATCACACAGACCTTGGTGGTATAATTCAGAGCAAAGTGTATCCTTGGGTGAATAAAAGCCCTGCAAAGCTTGCATTTGGATGTCTATCAGATTCCCCCTCCCCCAACCCCCATACTTGCCTTTCTCTTTCTCTTGCTACATCCTATTATTTACTTGTAAATAAAAATCCCAAGTAAGTAGTATGTTTTGTTGAGTTTGGTGAGTCCCTTTCAACAACTGAACTTCCAGAATCACTGCAGTGTCTACTATACAAACTAGTAATCTTCCAACATCACTCAACACACTGAGTCCATTGAAATCAGCCTACACGTTCCTCTTCCTGATTTAGGGGTGACTATGTGCAAATTATACTCTGCCCTCCTTGGTTCACAAATAATTCTTATTTTGCTAACATTTCTCCCCCAAATTAAAAATGTATAGTTACGGGCGCCTGGGTGGCTCAGTAGGTTAAGCCGCTGCCTTTAGCTCAGGTCATGATCTCAGGGTCCTGGGATGGAGTCCCGCATCAGGATCCCTGCTCAGCAGGGAGCCTGCTTCCCTCTTTCTCTCTCTGCCTGCCTCTCCATCTACTTGTGATCTCTCTCTGTCAAATAAATAAATAAAAATCTAAAAAAAAAAAAGTATAGTTACTTTGGTTTTTGTACTCTTTGACACCTCCACATTATATATAATTCCAATAATACTGATAGAGTTTACACAGCACAGCTAAAATATCCATGGCAAGTAAATCTCCAAAATTCTGACAGACTTAACATTTCGCTGATTAAAAATGTTACAAACATGTGGGAAATGACTTTGCCACTGAGGAGAACATGACTTTGCCAGAGAATACAACAGAGTCATGAAGGTAAAGTTCCTGACAAGCTAAGCCTTGGAAGAATTTGAGGGCTTAACGAAAGCAATCAGCAAAGAATGTATTTGCTGCACGTGAAGAACAGGTAAGAAAAAAACAGGTAGCACCTGGAATACCAAAGGAAATAAAAAGAAAAAAAGAAAAAAGAAAATGAAAATGATAAAGATGTATTAACCAAGGTGGATCAATGAAGAGGGCCTATTTGGAAATTTCCCCTTCCTTCAGCATGTCCTCTCGTATGCTGAGATCTGTCCATCTACTTAAGTGGGAAATGTTTGCTCCATCCAGACTAACAGCTCTTACCAGATCCTCACAGACAAGAGAATGCTTGGTGAATGATTGTACCAGTGGCCAAATTGTCCTCTAGCTATAAATTACATACAATGGGAGTAAGTCCACTCTTCTAGAAAATGAGAGTCTATATCTTCTCTTAAAAGAACAATGCAGTGATTTTCATAGCTAAGACAACTTCCAATAGTACCTGTTGAACTTCAAAGTTAGCTCAAGAGCATCCAAAAAAAAAAAAAAAAAAAAAAAAAAATCAACCATAAAGAAAAAGGAAAGGTCTGCCTAAATCATTTTGTAGAGAGATGCATTTCCTTGTACTGGCATTTCAGTTCTCTTCACTGACACTTCTCCCTACTCTTCAGAATACCTCAACAGGGAATCCTGTTTTCCTCTGACACAAAGGACAACTCCATTCACAAACATATGGAAATCTGAGGAAGATTAATTCCCTTGATGCTTTTCTCTAGTTTTATCTATTTAAATATTTACATACTATGAGAACTGGATTTCAGAGAGATTTGCTTATCCATAGCAATTAAGAATTTAAAAGGCTGTCAAAAATTATAAAAACTTTGTGTCATTTTGGTTTGATGTTTCCCCATAATAATAACTTTTCCACCTGTAAGTCCTGACATCCCAGAGGAAATAAGGATTGTGGTGCCACTGATCTGAATACTTGCCTAACCGCAGCAAAGTCTTGGACAGCGGTGGTAGAATCAAATAAAGACAAAACCCAAACTGTCCACTGCTTATTGACAAATTATCACATTGTCCTAGATCGTCTCATTATCTACTTTAACTTTGTATTTTTATGGTTTAATGCAAGTGCCATACAAAGGTTATAGAAGGAAACCAGCAGGGTCCACTCGAAAATTTTCAACTTGAAAATTGTTACAGAGTTATTCTTACCTATTCACTTATAAACTATAACTTTGCCTGTGCAGAATATAGTCTTTCAATCCAAGCCACACTGACCCCAGTTACTTGGCCTAGGAAATTAGGCACCTGTATACTCTTCACCCTACTCTGGAACTAATGAATAATATTGCAGTCGGGCTATATCTTGGGAAGTCGTGGCAGGTCCAGACATGAGACAGGAGACATGAACTGCCAAGTGCTTCAGAGACACTAAGAAACAACAGAGCCCTCACCACCCATTTAAAAAGGTTGTAAGACTTACCACTCACCCCTTAACCTCTTAGCCACAAAGAGATTACTCCAGTTACTAATGACTTGCCCTATACTCCAGTCTGCTGATGAGGACCAATTTCCCCATTATTCCCATTAACTTTGTTTCAGAGGGACTAGACACTTTTTCACTTTTCTCTGCCTCATTTTCTCACTGTTTCTTTCCTACACCCCCTAACACTTTACCCAGAACCCCTCCACTCAGATATGACCTGCAGCCTTGGGTATCTACCTCAGTCTGGGACTGGTTTGAATGTGCCATGTTTCCACAGAACTTGACAATAACTTTTACTCCATTCCTTGAATTGAGCTTCCTGTTCCCATCACTGCCCTCTTTCCTATGCAAACCCCCTTACCCTCAAACTCAGCCCCTTCCCTCCTAGCACGCCACCGAGCACATGTATTTCAAATCCTCCTAACAATACACCCGCCCTATCACCCTTCTACTTTAAAACTCCTGACTTCAACTGCTGGTTTCTTGCCTTCACCCGCTTCTGCAACACCATGAACAGAAGTATTTCAAAGGATTTTTAGGCTAGCCTTTATGTCTGTCATTTCTGCCACTGAACTGCTCCTCCGTTTTTGTTCATAGAACTCTATCAGGCCTGATGAAAGATTTTGTAAAGGTTGCACTTGGAAAGCATGGTTTTCTGCCAGAACTGATCATCATTTTCTGACTAACTGGTTTTTAGTCCTTATGAAGCCGGTTAACGTGGTCTGTACAACTCAGATCTGTGCCTCCCTGCCTCCTCTCTATACTTCAGGATTGATGCAATTCTGTTTAATCACCCCTCACCCACCTCCAGCCCTTCTTCTTCTTGGTCATCTCCATTTATAGCTAATACCTGTAACCTCCCAATCTGCTCTTTCATCTTTTGTCAATATCCCCATAGTCATAGGAGATTTGGAGCAGGCAACACAGGAGCAGGGATAGGGAATGGACCAGATACCAATGAAGCAGACTGAATAAGAAGGCAGCTGAAGAGACAGAGATGCTGATGGTAAATCACCAACTTGTTTTTCACGAGCATGTCTGAAGGTGCCATGCAGATTATGAAAATAAAGGTGTCCTGCTACATAAATTAGAGTTCTATTGTAAATTATCTACAGATTTATAACCCAAAAGAACTTCTGAGGAAATAGAACAGGTTCATTTAGATATATTGTATATGCTTAAAAATAAGAGTTAAAGGAAAACATCAAATAAAATAAATCTGAGAAAATACTCTGTGATTTGGGGATTTGTATGCACACACATATGCACGGGAAAAGAGACTCAAGCACAATCATATCATCACAAACAAATACCAATATCTCACTTTAGGTAAGGGCAAGTGAGTTTTACTGCTTTAGTAGAATGTTTTCTCCAATGTGTATGGCAAAAGAAAATATTTTTCACAAGTAAATCATCACTAAAAGTGTGGTCCAGATTTCTTATTCCTTCTTATTGTAAATTTTCTATTTTACCATATAAAAACACTGGAGCAAATTTGGAGGAGGAGAGTCTAACTATATTAATCACTTTCAAGAATAGAGTAAAAAGCCTCAGTAACTGTTTCAAAGAGAAACTTTGATCTGCATGTGAAGTTCAAGTTAGAGATATGACTTCAGTTTGAAGATTGTTATAAAGAAAATAAAAAGCTTACTCTTACAAAGTTTATCATTTTACTGAGAATGAAATGATGTTTGTGGTGCCATACAAAGCATCAAGTTTCAATCACTTCAGTTCTTAGAAACTTCTGCAAATGTAAGCTTTTTCTGTGCTTTTCTAAACAGATACTTGCAGGTAAAATGCAAAGCTTTTTTCCTGATCTGGTTGAATAAGTGGAAAAACTATTCATTGAAATGAAATAATTTCTCTTTACAAAATATGCTTTGAATACTTTATTCCCTTGTTACTTAATGAAGGAGTTCAGTTAATAACAGGCAAAAGCTTGGCTTACAGTCTTAAAATCATTCTTCTGACAGAATTCATTGAACTGGAACTGTGTTTATTTTTATGCATGCATATATTATCCCAAAATGGATATGTAAAATATACTAATTATTGTTCCTGATAAACATGAATTAGAAAACGTTCATCAACTTGTCTTTTTGATTCATGAATACTTATCAGGTATCTCCTAGAAAGACGCTCCAGAAGACTGAACTACTATCATTATTACTAAGTTACCTGATCTCTAGAGACAAGACAAAAAAACAAAAACAAAACAAAATAAAAAACCCTCAAATAGTCTCACATTTGAAAGGGATTCATATTTACTTCACAGAATTCTCAAGACTACCAAAATTCAAAAATGTCTTCATTTTACAAATATGGTCACACCTCTTACTCTTTGACAGTTTCTGTCAGAAACGAGTTGTATTTGATAAAAGATATGTAGTCACAAGCCTGCTGCACATGCCTGCCTCACATAAACATAGTTCTGAGAACCTAAGTCTTCACTGGGAAGAAAATCTTTTTCTCAGTCTTTCTTAACCTACTTTACACTATATGTGTGATTACACCATTCCATATAACTAACACCCTCTCCTTCACCTTGCAAAATATCATCTCCACAAATCACATCTCTTTATTGCTAAATAAAACAACTCTAACTCCAAATTAACTCAGAAAGAAAATATACTCTGAAAACAAATGAGAAAAATAGAAAACAAAGGAGAAAACTAGTCTAATAACACATATTTATGTCCACTGAGCTACAAGGACCTTACACTAGCATCTGACATCTTTAAAATTCTTGGCCCAAAGGATATTTTTATATCATTTTTATTTCAACTGAATTCTAGAATGCAAATATGTTTTCAATGAGAGAGAACTCCTGGGCCTACAAGACAAGTCTTTGACTGTAATTCAGACCTCATCCTTATAACAATATTTAAAATAGCCATTAAATTTGTATTTTTAAAAAGTTGTATTTTCAAATATGATGGAAAGAAGTACCTGGAGACACAGCGGCCAGGTAGAGAGGGCCACCTGACAGATGCTGATTCCTTTAGTGGGGAGACAGAGCCAGCCCATGATAGCCCTGTAGGGAGGGAGCTGGAGAAATGTGAATCCTGATGTATCTCCCTCATCCCTCCCATCTGCTGTGTTCTAAAAGTTAGGGAGGGAGAGCTTGTGGTGGAGTTCCTATTAGTCACTGTAGGAGTGCACAGCAGAGTGGGAAGGAGGAAGAGTGGATCTAGAGAAGCAATGGAGATTAGCTTACTTATCACCATGCAAAAATCAGAACTGTTGGAGTAAAGGGGGCATAGGTGTTAGAGTGGCGAATAACAATACCCATTGCAGGAGGACAAAGGAGTTTGAAAGCTTTGAGTTCATTAGAGGTATAAGCGAATCAAGTTTTCATATAGCCATTTTCTATCACACTGACACCTTGTTAATAGAGCTTACTGTGGAAATGTTCTTTGACTAAGAAGTTCTTTGACAATTTGGGGGGCCATCTTCATATCTTTACTGAACTCCACATATAGCCTATCAGATGTATTCTTTATGGACCATATGTCCATATGGACCAACAAATGTATGTGAAGAATTTTCTAGACAGTTCTCACAAGAATAAAGGAATTTTCAATTTTAAAAATGTCACATTTTCAAAATAGCAAAGGAGATAAGTTTAGGCCATATTTACAAATAAACAAACAAACAAACCCACAATTCAACAACTTCCATGACTGCTAGCTTGAGCATGCAAGCAAACCAAGAAGATATCAATAAGGAAAACATCCATTTTAAAAACAAAAAGAGCTAATTTATTTGTAGTTATTTATAATATATACATATTGGCCATTAAATTTAAATGTTTTTAGAATGTTCCAAGGGTCTCAACTTCCAACCTGACATCATGTTGCTTATTGCTTCTCTGTAATTGATGGGGCAGGTTGAATTAAGACTATGAATTCTGCTACTAAAAATGATTCCACAAGCAAATGGCATTGAAGAAACAGGAGAGAGGCATCAGAACTGAAGCAGCAAACCATCTTGCCAGGGAATTATCTTGGGATCCAGGATAATTAGCACACCAGATATATTAGTATCACTCTCTACACATCTGCCACGTCTGCTACTCCACAAATATCTTGAGTAGCTTTAGCAACCACTCAAAATGTGGTCACACCTGGGAGCTTGTTAGAAATGCAGAAGCTCCGATCACATTTCAGGCCCACTGAATCATAATCTGCATTTCAACAAGACCCCTAGGTGATTTGAACACATGATAAAGTTTGAAAAGCACTATTTTAAGTAATAACTGAAAATTCTGAACAACATTTTTTTTCTTAATTCAGGGCAATGATGCATCACAATGATTACCTCAGATGAACCACCTCTTTGTGAAAGGGAACAGAGAAATCCCAGGGTGGTACAGAGATTTTTTTTTTCTTCAGCATATGGAGTTAAAAAATTACTGCCCTTTTATCCTCTCCATGATGCTTCCAGGATTTCTGAACAGGAGGAGAGTGTAAAGAATTTCTCTGGAAGCAGGCATATTCTCTAACATTGAGAAAACATCTAATATCCTTACAAAGAAAGGGGAGGTAGAGTGATAAAACACCTGGGATATTCTTCTGCCTTGTAAATACCAGCAAGTTATTTGTACCACTCCTAGGAATATACCGTTTGTTTTTCTCACTGAATTGTATACAAGTATCCTCAGGAAAGGGAAATCAATATCAATACTTTCAATCAGATGCTAAATTCATGAAAACTTCCAACTGCAAATTGAATCTCAGTTGAGGAGATCCCTAATTGTTCTTGACCTATTCTAGGCATTTTTCATTGTTGTTCTGAATTCTCTTTTCCAACTTTTGGCAAAGGTAGTTAAATAAAAAGACTTGAAATGCATTTCAGCTACTCATTCAATCAACAAACATTTATGGAATATCTACCATACTCTAGGTTGTAGACAAGTGCTAAGTGCTGGAAATACAATGATTAAGATATACCTCCTGTCCTTTCAAAACATGGCCAGTGGAGATAGCATACCAACCAATGATGACACTGAGATGTTTTGAGGGCACAAGAGAACATAAGAGACTAAATATAACAAAGAACCTGCATAAAACATGACCTTTGACTTTGATTTCATTATTATATGTATTTTATTAAGTTCCATTAGCCTTTGTATGTCATAATTATTTAAATCTTGCTTACAACAGTCCCAGTGCATGCTTTTGAAAGCATCCCATTATCAGGAGCTGTAAAAAGCAGCCACACGGTAATTAATTGTTATTAGGAACACCTACAGCTGAATATATTGTAAACAGACTAAAACATAGAACTCCAAATAAATGCTGTCCTAGCAAAATATCACCTTGAGTGGTTTACGCTTCTTCAATCTGTGAATTCTAAAGTACTTATTTAAATTTTAAGTTTATGATATATTTGTGATTGACTGTTAAGGCCACTTACAAATGAAAGTCTTATAAATAAAATTTTTAATTGCAAAGCACAACATTTGATAATAATGACCATGTAGAAAAGGGTAACTAAATCAGTTGTAATGAATCATGTAAGTAATCGAAAGAAGTAAATTATATATAACATTTTGAAAAGCCGGTTTTACATAAAACATAGCAAGAATGAACATTACCATCACTAGATTAGTACAGCTCTCAGCCTCAACCTCATCTGAGATCAAAGAAAATTTTACATCAGTTGATAAGATGGATCGAAATCTTCCCAAGTAGGAACATGTTCTGGAAGAGTCACATGTTGGTTTTATAGAACAAATTCTATTAGGTGGATAAGTAGGTAGAGACTTCAGCATGCTTCTTAGCGTTCCTAAAAGAAATCTGAAGTTGAAACTTCCAATGATAATTCATTGAAAGTACTCCTGAAGGCACCTCTAGCTTTAGGACATTCACGTTGGGCCACTCTGTTGGGATTCAGATGATGGTGGACTATTATGGCAGATGTGACTACACACACGTGCACATGTGTACGGGTATCTGGAGACTCTTAGACTCCATTTTTAGAAATAGTACTGAGATTTTTATTTATCACAGTGCTTAAAATACTTTGGAAGATTCTTTTCTAAGTTAACCTCTTAATCATCTTAAATGAAGCAAATCATTTTCTTCTCTCTGGGTAAATTTGATTTTTAAAATAGCCAAGAGCCATTCAGATCCAAATCTGGTGAATTACATATATAATCATGAGAGAGATTTTTTTTTTTTTTACACAAAATCAGGCCATGGAAAAAAACATGATTACATGATACTGATATTCTTATAATGCTTACAAAACAATTTCAAGGCCATTCTCAATTTTAAAAAAAAATGATAGTAATATTGGAATAAACATAGGCTCCAAAGGCCATCACTAATAATTTTGTTCTAAAGAACTGTTACTAGGAGTTATTCTGCATACTAAGACATTGTTTATCCCTTCTACTTTATGTTATGTAAATAGTCTGATGCCAAACACAGCAACTGGATTATATGATGGCATTTTCCTCTAAATAGAGTTAATTGGGAGAATTATAACTTAAATTCATATTTCTAGTTCTTAAGTTCCTTGCACAGAGCTGGCATTCAATAAATGTGAAAAGAGTATCTAAGCAAAATGAATAACTTGGTAGAATCCATATATAACTAGACTACATCATGTATGAATGAATCAAACTTCCATACTAGTCTGACCAAAAAAGTCCTCTACCTGTCCAAAAAATATAACTGAAAGACGAGTGACAAAAACTTCTTGTCTAGAAATCATTCTAGCAGAATATTCTAAAAAAAAGATGAAAAATATGCATCTAAAACATTGATTATATCCCTTATACAGAAAAATTATTACATCAAACTAAGAATAGATACCTTGGCCAGAGTCCTCAATCTTTTTTTTTTTTAAGATTTTATTAATTTATTTGACAGAGAGAGATCACAAATAGGCAGAGGGGGGGGGAGGGAAGCAGGCCCGATGCAGGGCTTGATCCCAAGACCCTGAGATCATGATCTAAGCCAAAGGTAGAGGCTTAATCCACTGAGCCACCCAGGCACCCCCAGAGTCCTCAATCTTTACATGGTTAGGAGGACAGAGACACTTCACTTCCACTATCCACCCCAACACCAAACCCACACCCCTCCACACACATCCTGGGTTCTTGTACAATGTTACCATTTTTCCACAGGGTATATGTGAATCTTTGCAGCCAATAAGTTTCAGAAACTATCTATTAATCAAATTTTTCTGTATCTTTTTCGTTTTATAGAAGGCATATCACTTACATGCAGAAATATATATTGAACAATATGTATATAATTTATATGTTTAGAGGAGATATGTGTATGGTATAAATAAGCAAATTATATGAGGAAAGTAAAGATAAGTGGGGAGAGAAGGTGTCTCCAGAACAAATTAAAATTTAAATTCATAAGAATGTGTTACCCCCAAAATCAGATTTTGCTCCTACTGGAAATGTTATACATTGAGGGGGGAAAAAAAATCAGAAGTCTTATAAAAAGCTTAAAATCTTAAAAAAAAAAAAAAAAAGCTTAAAATCTGTAAATATGTAGGGCCTAAAAATCTCTTGTCAAGCTTCATGCTTCATTCCAGGCTTTATTTGCATACAGCAGGAAACATCCAAGTAGTTTTAACCATATATATAGCTAACATCAATAAAATTCCCCTCCCCAAAACAAAAAAATATCAAATTTGATTCATTTCACTTGGAAAAAGTGGCTCAAACAAACAACAAAAAAGATGTGTGAAATCTTCTGTTTTATATATAGTCTAGAAAACTTTATAAAAAATGATTTGAGGAACATAAACACAATTTGATCTATATTTTAAAAGATGCTAATAGCAGCAGTAAGAAATTTACTCCAAGAGTTTGTTCATTCAAAGCAAAAGGCCTGCTCTGGTAGAAATGTGAATTCTAAAGGAAAATTAGCAGTGGCTATAATTCATGATCACAAAAAGCCCAAAAACTTCCTTTAATACAATATAAGACTTGTTAGAATTCCAAAGCAAGAGAAGGGAATCATGGACACACTGGAACTTGATACTCCTTCAAAGGAAGTGTCATACAAGGGTGGTGAGAAAAAAAATTCTGAGTTCAGTTACCCCAATATATGTTTCTTCCAAGACTACAAATTCCATAGGGAGATACAGAAATCATGAAAAAGGAATTACTCTAATCTTTCCTCAGAGGCTTCAGTGAAAAGGAGCTCAGATTCACAAGCACTCGACCTGAAAAAATTGGATGGCAACTCAATTTCAAATCATTTATATTGTCATCTATCCATAGAAAGCCAAAACTAAATTGGATAGAGAACTGTCTGATATGTGTCATCTCCAGTTTACTGTGGTAGGAACTTAGTGTTTAAAAATATATACCATAAAGGCTGAACACCAAACTGTAATTTAGAAAGAGACCCAAATATAATGGAGACAATCCTAAAGATATTGAGAAAATGCTCACAATTACAGGCTGAAGTCCCGCCAAAACATCAGACAACTTGCTATTGCTGCTCAGACACAGAGGTCCCAATGGCACTGTGATACAACAATTTTGGGAAGTCTACCCAGGGTAATGTAGGACAGCACAAGGTTCTTTTTTTTTTTTTTTTAAATATCTGTATAATGGTCTGTAGGCTCTCAACATTATATATTCCTAATAAGAACCCAAAAAGGATCACTTCGCCAGCATATTTAAAGGTTGAAAAGCAACCATTTCCATATTTTTGGTCTTAAAAAATGTGGGCAGTGAACCACACCTTAAAAATGTATCCAGCATTCTACTCCATTCTGAAACCTATCCCAAGTTACCTTCATCTCGTACCAGTATACCAGAAATATCCTAGTAGTGTTCAAACATATGCTCATACACACCCCTAAACATTGTTAAGTCAACAACTAAAAATTTCTATGTTTTTCAGTTATTGCAAAGGATGGATTTTTTATTTTACACAGATCTCATGAGATCTAAAGATCATATTGATTTACTATCACCATCTTCCAATTAAAAATATATATAAATAAGCACTTTAACAGGTAGAAATGTGAAATTGTTTTTTTTTTTCTAATTAAATGTGTTTATCCTGTTCCTGACACAGAAGTTCATGTAACATACACACTTAAAACTTAGAGCTGTGCTGCACAATACGCTATCCAATGGTCATTAGCCACATGTGGTTACTGAGCACTTGATATGAGGCAAGACCAAATTGAGATGTGGTATGAAGTAAAATAGACAACAGTTTCAAAAAAGCAATATGAAAATTGAGTATAAACTATCTCAAAAATTTTTCTATTGATTCCATGAGGTTGAAGTGGTATTTTTGTATACTGGATGAAAATTATTAAATTTACTGTTAAAAATTAACCTGCTTATTTTTAATATAAATTCAAAGTTAACTATGTGGTTAAATGTGTGATCGTACTGGAATTACATTTCTACTGAAGAGTGCTGGTTTCAAATCTATTGATCATCTTAAAAACTTTTCTGTAACAATGGATTTTGGATTTTTTCATGTCTATAACATTTTAAATTCTTTTACAAGATATTTTGAATTAAGTTAATCTTTCCAATTATTAGTGGAATATAATTGATGAAAACAACTTTAAAATACTTCATAATTATTAAGGAAATAGTGAAAATATAAAATTTTACTGGAACTGCATATTCTAATGAGACAGATGGGGACTTTTCCCCCAATTAGTTGGTATACCATAGATGAAAAATTGCTTATTGTATAATAAGGTTGAACAGCAATTCATAATAGTTTATTTACTTTCATACTTAAAAGTACTGAGACACCTTAATCACATAAGTTGATTGAAAGATAAATTTTTTTAATGTTACTACTTAAACTCTAAGTTTCATGATAAAAATCCATAGTGGTGTAAGAATAAAAAATTTTAAAATCATCAATTAATAACTTAATAGTTTACTGAACACAAAAGACTCAACCTCCAATTTTTTCTTTGTTTAGTCATTGAAGCCATTAGATTCCTAATTTATGGAAAGTTTATTGCCAAAAAAGTATTACCAATACCCACCAAATAGCTACTCAGTATACCTATTAGTTTTTCACTTAGAGCTCCTTATTCCACCAGACATGATTAGAAAGGGCAAGAGAAAAAAATCAAACTATAATTATTTTCTAAATGACTTTAGCAAAACAAATGTTTAGATAAAATACTTCTTATCACAGTCTCTAAATACATCTTTAGGAGAGTTATAGAGCTGCAAATTTAGTACATTCATTTTAAGGAAATATGGGGTTAGAAAAATCAGTTCTTAATACCAAACTAGTTGGCCACAATTAAACTTATTTTCTGCCAGAAAAGTCTGAGTTGATTTTTCAACTTAAATAAATATTTTAATAACAATCCTAGTAAAAACAATCTTTTCTGAATCTAAATTCCAAGATAGATAGAGACAAATAGACGACCAGATGAATGGATAAAGCAGAGACTTGCCATAAATCTGGCACGTGATGAAAAAAAGGTGCTTCGCTCAATCTCACTGTTTTTGTTCTCAAAGGGATCTCCTACAGGAATGGTGTTTTTTCTAGCAATGGCGGGGAGGGGTGGAAAAGGTGATCAAAACTATTTGAAAAACAAAACTATTTGAAAATGTCCCTTCATTTTTTACTCTACAAGTTTTTATACCTGGGGGAAATGCCCCATAGTAAAATCTGGAGTGGATGAGAAACAAGTGTTTCTTCTGACCGAAAAGAGATGTCAAATGGGAGATGGGAATGGTGAGCAAGCAAAATGTCTTGATCTCAGATTCATCAGCAGGCAGCTAAATTCTAGGCAGTTAGTTGATCTGGAATTTTAGTCTTTTAAAGACTTGTGTCTCTGTAAGGTTGTCAGGTACTTGGAGGTCACACATTCTAGTTTGAACACCATTTCATTATCCCACCAGTTGTGACCCTCTTTCTATCCCTGCCTCCTATAGCTGGATCTCAACACAGCACACAGAATGATTCTTTCAATTCCAAACCAGAAAATCACTCCTCTGCTCAAACATTCCAGGTGTTTCCCATTCTCACACACAGTAAAAACCAACTATCTTGACAGCAGCCTACAAGTCCCTTAACAATATTCCTTTCAACTCCATGACACCTCTGACATGCTGTGCAACTCAACTCCCTTGGCTCAGTTTGCCAAACCACTCTGGCATCTTCACTGGCCCTCGAAATTTCTCTCAGGTGCTCTTCTCAGGAAGATATTCCTTCTGCTAAAATGCTCTTCCCCCTGACCCCAGTGGCTCACTCCTTCACTTTCTTTAGGCTGTTACTCAGATACCTCCTCAGAAAGGCTTTCCCTGGCCACCTAACCATTTACCCTTCCTATCCCCCTTTCCTGCTTTATTTTTTTCCAAAGTGCTTAAAGCAATTTAACTATATGTTTTTCCCCCCTTCATAAAAAGCAAGCTCATAAAGCAGGAATATTTTTTCCTGTTCCATATTCTACAGTATCCCTAAAATAATATAAGGCATATACAAGGCATCCAGTTAATATTTGTCTAGTGTAAAAATTGTATAATCTCTCTTATAAATGCGGCAATTGTCTATGCACATTGAAGTACAAGGTTGTTTTATTTAGGCTTTTTTGTATTTAATAAAATTGACTAGCTAATGCTCAAAATTATGTTCTAATGCCCAGCATCAGATGGTTCTCTGCAATGGACACCAACATTTATGCTGAGTTCATCTAACTTTGTATGTATGACTCATGTGTGCGGACATGACTTGGAAAGCCACATAGTATCTGTGTATATTTACTCAGTAGAACCCAAGAGCATGCATCCTTTTCAAATGGTTTCCTCCATTTTTGCTAAAATTGATCAGTTTTTGACTAAAAAGCAGCTTCCTTAGACTTAAACGATTAATGAAAACATTAACTTTACCAATGGCAACATATTATCCAATTCCTTTTTCATATTATTTTATCACACTCCTTGGGGGGGAAAAAAAACTA
This sequence comes from Enhydra lutris kenyoni, assembly GCF_002288905.1. Taxonomy (NCBI): domain Eukaryota; kingdom Metazoa; phylum Chordata; class Mammalia; order Carnivora; family Mustelidae; genus Enhydra; species Enhydra lutris. Next base: position 10,946,834 of record NW_019154142.1, on the reverse strand, counting down.
TGTAGGTACTGCCCCTAAAATAATAACCTTCCCACATCAAAATGTCTGAAAAGAATGTAGCTAGAGTGTTAATCAATAGTAAATATATACGGTTGACAGCACACTGGAATTGGGTACCCTGAACTGTAGCCAATCGTGGATGTTATCAATTTTGTCCTTAAAAGCATTTAAGACAAGTTTGCCAGCTGTCACTACTAGACTATAACTTTCCCTCTTGTCTTTGAGTCATTTAAAAATCCTATTGGATTTCATTTTATTAACAGGTTAACAGATCTATTACATCCCACTAGAGTACTACTGACTACCTTTGAAAAACTATCCAGTTTGCCTCATGGCACTTGTGTAGCATTTTTTTCCCAGATATCAAAGTATCAGAGGCAGAAATGCTAAGAGTCTTGAAGCATGTTTAGTATAATTTGGTTGACATTGAATATACCTCACAAAAACAATGATCCATATATATCATATATATAGAACCATATATATACATGTTCAGTCAACAATATTTATATAGGTTTTACTCCATGCTAGTTTCTTGGAAAGGATATTAAAGCAAAAACATATGTATTATGATTGAAGAGCTAAGCTAAAACGATATGAACACCTATGAACAATCTATGAAATTATGAGTCAACTAATAAACTCAAATGGAATTCATAGGTTAAATTTATTTAAAGAAATCAAACATAAAAAGATCTTTAAAAATCTGAGAATATTTATTCCATAAGCAAATAGTGATATAACCTCATTTAGTGATCATCCCAAACAATACCTCTGGCAGATTATTTACTGTTCATCCTCTAGAGATGATGTCCAGAGAACCACAGAGAAAAACCTAGGCAAAGTTAAGGCTAATGGCCCTGAACATTCTTATTTCTTCAAAGAGTGTTCACATAACACAAGATTTATAGGTTTAAAAGAAATGTAAGCCCAGTGGAGCCTGGGTGGCTCAGTCGGTTAAACATCTGTCTTCAGCTCAGGTCTTGATCTCATAGTCCAGGGTCCAGGATCGAGTCATTGTGGGGCTCCCCACTCAGCAGGAAGTCTGCTTCTCCCTTCGCCCCTCCCCTCAAGTCACTCTCTCTCTCTCTCCCTCTCAAATGAATAAACAATGAATCTTGGAACACTGCATCAAAAACTAATGGTGTACTTTATGGTGACTAACATAACACAATTTTTAAAAAAGAAAAAATGAATAAATAAAATCTTTAAGAAAAAAAGAAATGTAAGCTTGATAAGTGATTCTAAAAAATATCTATTATATTTAAAAAGTAGCCTTTGTGTTACCAAAATTAGTGGTAGTCTCATTTAAAGAACAATACTGACACTAGCCTCTTTCACTTTGGAAGTTAAGGTCTTTTCTCAAATTTCCCCATAAGGGGACAATTCACTCTTAATTAATATAAAGTTCACAATGGATGTACAAATGAATCACAATTTAGGATTAAAGTTCTAATGAGGTCTTCATGAAATAGTGAAGTAGTCACAGAATTATCCTTTGGCCTTTGCCCAGATTTAAATTATGAAAGCATTTCAATAAAAGTTGCTGAGTTTTTTATTCCTCACAAAAGGTAACATATAGAGAATAAATATGCTTTCTAAATACTACCAGCTCCCTAAATGCACTTTTCAAAAAATACATAGTTAAATGCCAAAAAAAAGGATCATTCTTTCTAATCTGAAAATTCTAAAAATCTTTTCCAAATAAGAATTTTGACACTTTTATTTTGAAAAAAACTTTGAAGTCTTAGCTTATTTTGAACCAATGTTTTAGAGAAAATCACATCACATATCAATTTGCACTTATTTATTTTAAACCATTAGTTCTCCATAGGAGAATTTAGTAGTAAATCATAGTAGAATAAAATACATATTTTATATAAACAAGAGAATTTTTCTGAAATATTGTTTTAAGATAATTATGGACTGTTTTAAAGCAAATGTAATGCATTTTTAAAAGATACACTGTCACAAGTGTTTCTCTCTAATTATAATATTTGAGGAAGAAGAACCAATTTACACTTATTGTAGATATAATACTTGGATAATACATGTAAAATATTAAAGAAATTACATTTTAATAATATTTAATAATGTAAAATATAATATGAAGTATTATCAAGCATTGTAAAGTTTGAAACAAAATACTAAATACTATAATTATATTTAGTATTTAGTTATATAATTATATTATATAATTATATTATATTCTTATAAAATATAACTATATTAATTTGTAGGAATAACATTCTTAAATAATAAACTTTAAAATAATAACTTTGAGTGAAATATACAATAAAGTTTATACTACTCAAACACACCAGTGTTTGCAGAAGGCAAACTGAACAAAAGTAGAAAAAACTTGGGGTAATATAAAGTAACATAGCTTTATTCACTTATTTCTGCTTAAATGTCTTAGGCAAGAAATAAAAGACAGATAAAAATAAAATTGCTCTATTTTTGCCATTGCAAAGTCCGCTGACCCTGGTTTATGATTATGTGCCCATGATGTATAATACACGGATAAACTTAACATTTTAATTACCATTCTATTTGTAGGAGAACAAACGTCCAATTATTTGTAAACTTAATGACTAACTGAATTACATATAAATGGTTAGCAGTGTTAAGTGGCTTTAGCATATGGAGATGACTGTAATTGAAAATGGCCAACTTGTCTGGGCAGTCAACTCAGTAAGATAAGACATGAAACTATTTTTATCAATGCTTCTTTACACATCTGTCACTCCTAGTACCTCTGCACCAGGCAACCACAATCAGTGTTCATCAAGTCCCAAAATATGACTGATCTACAAAGCATTATGACAAATAAGAGCCAACTTCATTTTGAAGAATTCTACTGCAATTCTCCCCTCTTTCAGAAATTTGGCAAGTAGCCACACAAAAGCGAACTTGTTTGGTGGATGTTCCACATCAAACATCTTAGAATTCAAAGAAATCTTGGAGATCCTTTTGCAATATATTACCTTTTGAAGAGGGCTGATTGAGAATGTATTTTCTGAAGCTACAAATATATCCAGAATGTAAAAGCTTATCAGATAATCCAAGTATCAGATAAAATAGTCTGTATTAAAAACAAAATTCAGACAAGAATCAGAAAAGGACAGGATTCGCTGTCCTTCTCTTGAAACCTGTTTTCCATGAAATCCCTTCTCTACTATACAGAGTAAAGAGAACAGGATCAGCCATGAAGCAGTTGGGTTATTAGCCAGGATACTGTCTAACTTTGATATTTATAGTGATCAGTGGGTTGTGACTTTCTTGGCAAGTTTTAGGAAGGACATGTATTTTACAATATAAAATAATGTTATTTGGGGGGCAGCCTAGGTGGCTCAGTCTGTTAAGTGTCTGCCTTTGGCTCAGGTCGTGATCCCAGGATCCTGGGATGGAGCCCGCTATTGGGCTCCCTGCTCAGCAGGAGTCTGCTTCTCTCTCTCTCTCTATGCCCTTCTTTCCTGTTCATGCTCTCTCTTGTGTACTTTCTCTCTCTCAAATAAATAAAAATCTTTTTAAAAAATAAAATGTTATTTTGTTAAAGTTCTTCAAATGCTCTATGTAATGATTCTTTATTCCCTGTGGTCATTTTTTGCTTATAAAACTAGTTCCCAGGGCACCTGGGTGGCTCGGTGGATTAAGCCTCTGCCTTCTCAGGGTCCTGGTATCAAGCCCCACATCAGGCTCTCTGCTCAGCAGGGAGCCTGCATCCCCGCAGCCCCTCTGCCTGCCTCTCTGCCTACTTGTGATCTTTCTATCAAACAAATAAATAAAATCTTAAAAAAAAAAAAAAATCCTAGTTCCCCTATGAGGAAACTCTTTTCATGGGTAATGAACAACATCCTAATACATGGTCTTTATAAAGCTATAGAGGCAAGGAATTTTTCTTCTAACATTAAATAATACTTACAGCTGATCCTGGCATCCTAAAGGCACAAATGAGCAGCATGACATAATTGAGAAAAGGAAGGGGGAGGTATTGTTGGTCACAACCCAAGGAACAACCTCAAATCAGAGCCTGATGGCCAAATACCATACATATACTTACAATCTCTGAGTTAAAAGTAAATTGCCTGAGTCCAAGCTATTATTTTTTTTTCTCTAAGGCATCTGAAATTCAAAAAAGCACTTCTGCAACTTGGAAAAGTACTGAACTCTGAAGATAGGCTTATCCTTCTTTTTCTATTGTAATTCCTTGTTGGTGTTCTTTATTTTGCAGATGTCCTAGATAATGGATATATCCCCTCTTGGAAAGAAAGTGTTCATTTTAATCTTTCACCAGACATATTCACAAAAATATACCATTTGAGAGTTTGTAGTATATATAATATTGCAAAATGAGAAATATTTTAACTCCTTTATTCTCTCCATTTTCAAATGATACTTTGACTGGTTTATGATAAAAACAATCACCTCACCTAAATACACACAACTTGCTTTTTCTTTAGCTCAATGTCTCTGTGTTTTTAGTCTTTGTTGTTATAGCTGGATAATATTTTGAAGTATTAGGTGATGTATTTCCCCATCCCCGTCATGTTCAACTGCTTTATTTATATGCAAGTTTTCAAGTATTCAAGGGCCTAGATACAAGTTCAGACTCACTCACTTAGTTAGAAACTGACTTATAGTTAGAAATTTTCAGGGTTGGGCCAAGATAGCAGCAAACAACACACTCAACACAAGAATTAGAATCAAGTGCATTTTTATAGAGCTCCAAAAGAAGATAAAAGACTTTACCGTTTAGAGTAAAGAGGATCCCAGAGACAACAGCAACAAGAGCATGTTAGATAGAAGGTTATGAGTATCACAGAAACAAACTAGACTCCTCCCTCCCAAGCCACTCAGTAAAGACCTTTAAACAACCACACCAGAAAGTCATCCCCTGATTATCCAAGAGAAATCCTGCACCTTTATACTCCCTAGACTTTGCTCAACATCCCCCAACCCACCACCAGCCATCTAAAGCACAGTACATAGACAACCTCAATTCAGTTGGTCAGAACTCATAGAAGGCTCTAGAATGATGGATAGATTTGATCTTAGACACCTAAAGTGACGGTGGTAGAATGATGAAGGCATAGTCTCTGTACGTGTCAGAGAGACCAGACAGAATCATTTGAGATCTCCCACTGAACTGAAGATTTCTCCTAGCCTCTTCATTCTCTCCGGGGCATAAGGAAGGTAAGTCTCATAAATTCCTCCAAGAGGCACCTGGTGGTTTGGTAGGTTAAGGGTCTGACTCTTGATTTCAGCTCAGGTCCTGATCTTCAGGGTCACGAGATCAAACATGGAGCCTGCGGTGGGACTCTCTCCCTTCCCAGTGCCTCTCCCCTGCTGGTTCTCTCTCTCTCTCTCTCTCAAAATAAAACAAGATAAAAACATTGAAATGGTGACTTTCTCCAACTGTGCTCTTACACCTAGCTGCCTCCTCCTTTTCAAGATTTGTTTCCCTTAATTTCCTGTGCCATCATTTCTCCCTTTCTCTTTTGCTCCAAGGGTCATTTTCCCTTCCCTAACCCACACTAAAGCTCGAAAATGATTCAAAGGAATTGCTGACCTAATTAGAAAGCACTAATTCTCTTCTCTGAGGCTAACTTGCCAGACTGGCATTTCCACTGTGAAAATTAGGTTCATATGGGCTAAGATAAGGAAATAGAAAAGGTGCAACAGTAACTCAAAACCATAGAGGGAATCCAAAGCATAAGGCAGAAGGAAAATCTTTTGTGAAGAGGATGAAAGTACACAGTGAAAGGGACTTTGAAAATGAAATATCCATGTGAGTAAACCCACTCCTCCCACCTCATCTGTGGATAATCTATTATCAATACCCTTGGAGACCTATAGGGTCACCTGAACAACAAGCTGCAACCCATAAACTTTGATATGTAGTATGTTTATTATTTTATTCAAACAGACTCTAGTTTCTCTTATTTTTTCTTGGATCTAATGACTATGTGTAAGTTTTAATTTCCACGTTTGGGAGTTTCTGGTTATGTTATCATTATAGATTTTTCATTTAATTCCATTGTTGTCAGTGAACAATATGATTTCAATATTTCTAAATTTATTGAGGCCTGTTTTATTGCCAGAATATGGTCTATTCTGTTAAAATACATTGTACACTTCAAAAGAATGTGTTTCCTGTTATTTTTGCCTATACTGTCCTATGAGCATCAAGTCAAAGTGATTGGTACTATTGTGCAGATCAAACCCAGGTTCATTTTGTTTTATTTTGCTATGTCGGTTCTTTTGTCTTAATTGTAGATTTTATTTCAGGGACTGACAGAACTATGATTGGGTACTTGACTCTTTCTCCCTTTAATTCCATCAACTTTTACCTCATGTTTCTTGAAACTTTGTTATTGGGCCCAGGCACATTTGTGAATGCTATGACTTCCTGAAGAATAATGCTTTTTATCATTATGAATGATGCCTCTTGATCTCCGGTATTACACTCTCTTTTCAGATCTGTTTTATCTGGCTAAAATATGGAAAACTCAGCTTTCTTATGCTAGTTTCCATAGTATTTTTTTTAATTTTTATTTTTTATAAACATATATTTTTATCCCCAGGGGAACAGGTCTATGAATCGCCAGGTTTACACACTTCACAGCACTCACCATAGCACATACCCTCCCCAATGTCCATAACCCCACCCCCCCAGCCCCCCTCCCCCCATCAACCCTCGGTTTGTTTTGTGAGATTAAGAGTCACTTATGGTTTGTCTCCCTCCCAATCCCATCTTGTTTCACTTACTTTTCTCCTACCCCCTTAACCCCCCATGTTGCATCTCCTCTCCCTCATATCAGGGAGATCATATGATAGTTGTCTTTCTCCGATTGACTTATTTCGCTAAGCATGATACCCTCTAGTTCCATCCACGTCGTCGCAAATGGCAAGATTTCATTTCTTTTGATGGCTGCATAGTATTCCATTGTGTATATATACCACCTCTTCTTTATCCATTCGTCTGTTGATGGACATCTAGGTTCTTTCCATAGTTTGGCTATTGTAGACATTGCTGCTATAAACTTTCGGGTGCACGTGCCCCTTCGGATCACTACGTTTGTATCTTTAGGGTAAATACCCAGTAGTGCAATTGCTGGGTCATAGGGTAGTTCTATTTTCAACATTTTGAGGAACCTCCATGCTGTTTTCCAGAGTGGTTGCACCAGCTTGCATTCCCACCAACAGTGTAGGAGGGTTCCCCTTTCTCTGCATCCTCGCCAGCATCTGTCATTTCCTGACTTGTTAATTTTAGCCATTCTGACTGGTGTGAGGTGATATCTCATTGTGGTTTTGATTTGTATTTCCCTGATGCCGAGTGATATGGAGCACTTTTTCATGTGTCTCTTGGCCATCTGGATGTCTTCTTTGCAGAAATGTCTGTTCATGTCTTCTGCCCATTGCTTTATTGGATTATTTGTTCTTTGGGTGTTGAGTTTGCTAAGTTCTTTATAGATTTTGGACACTAGCCCTTTATCTGATATGTCGTTTGCAAATATCTTCTCCCATTCTGTCAGTTGTCTTTTGGTTTTGTTAACTGTTTCCTTTGCTGTACAAAAGATTTTGATCTTGATAAAATCCCAATAGTTCATTTTTGCCCTTGCTTCCCTTGCCTTTGCCGATGTTCCTAAGAAGATGTTGCTGCGGCTGAAGTCGAAGAGGTTGATGCCTGTGTTCTCCTTGAGGATTTTGATGGATTCCTTTCTCACATTGAGGTCCTTCATCCATTTTGAGTCTATTTTCATGTGTGGTGTAAGGAAATGGTCCAATTTCATTTTTCTGCATGTGGCTGTCCAATTTTCCCAACACCATTTATTGAAGAGGCTGTCTTTTTTCCATTGGACATTCTTTCCTGCTTTGTCGAAGATTAGTTGACCATAGAGTTGAGGGTCTATTTCTGGGCTCTCTATTCTGTTCCATTGATCTATGTGTCTGTTTTTGTGCCAGTACCATGCTGTCTTGATGATGACAGCTTTGTAATAGAGCTTGAAGTCCAGAATTGTGATGCCACCAACTTTGGCTTTCTTTTTCAATATTCCTTTGGCTATTCGAGGTCTTTTCTGGTTCCATATAAATTTTAGGATTATTTGTTCCATTTCTTTGAAAAAAATGGATGGTACTTTGATAGGAATTGCATTAAATGTGTAGGTTGCTTTAGGTAGCATAGACATTTTCACAGTATTTATTCTTCCAATCCAGGAGCATGGAATATTTTTCCATTTCTTTGTGTCTTCCTCAATTTCTTTCATGAGTACTTTATAGTTTTCTGTGTATAGATTCTTAGCCTCTTTGGTTAGGTTTATTCCTAGGTATCTTATAGTTTTGGGTGCAATTGTAAATGGGATGGACTCCTTAATTTCTCTTTCTTCTGTCTTGTTGTTGGTGTAGAGAAATGCAACTGATTTCTGTGCATTGATTTTATATCCTGACACTTTACTGAATTCCTGTACAAGTTCTAGCAGTTTTGGAGTGGAGTCTTTTGGGTTTTCCACATATAGTAT
>NW_019154142.1:10858261-10937912 GCF_002288905.1 Enhydra lutris kenyoni | reverse complement strand
TTCCTTTTGTTGTCTGATTGCTGAGGCTAGGACTTCTAGTACTATGTGAATAGCAGTGGTGATAATGGACATCCCTGCCGTGTTCCTGACCTTAGCGGAAAAGCTTTCAGTTTTTCTCCATTGAGAGTGATATTTGCGGTGGGTTTTTCATAGATGGCTTTGATAATATTGAGGTATGTGCCCTCTATCCCTACACTTTGAAGAGTTTTGATCAGGAAGGGATGCTGTACTTTGTCAAATGCTTTCTCAGCACCTATGGAGAGTATCATATGGTTCTTGTTCTTTCTTTTATTAATGTGTTGTATCACATTGATTGATTTGTGGATGTTGAACCAACCTTGCAGCCCTGGAATAAATCCCACTTGGTCGTGGTGAATAATCCTTTTAATGTACTGTTGAATCCTATTGGCTAGTATTTTGGTGAGAATTTTCACATCTGTGTTCATCAAGGATATTGGTCTGTAGTTCTCTTTTTTGATGGGATCCTTGTCCGGTTTGGGGATCAAGGTGATGCTGGCCTCATAAAATGAGTTTGGAAGTTTTCCTTCCATTTATATTTTTTGGAACAGTTTCAGGAGAATAGGAATTAGTTCTTCTTTAAATGTTTGGTAGAATTCCCCCGGGAAGCCGTCTGGCCCTGGGCTTTTGTTTGTTTGGAGATTTTTGATGACTGTTTCAATCTCCTTACTGGTTATGGGTCTGTTCAGGCTTTCTATTTCTTCCTGGTTCAGTTGTGGTAGTTTATATGTCTCTAGGAATGAATCCATTTCTTCCAGATTGTCAAATTTGTTTGCATAGAGTTGCTCATAGTATGTTCTTATAATTGTTTGTATTTCTTTGGTGTTAGTTGTGATCTCTCCTCTTTCATTCATGATTTTATTTATTTGGGTCCTTTCTCTTTTCTTTTTGATAAGTCTGGCCAGGGGTTTATCGATCTTATTAATTCTTTCAAAGAACCAGCTCCTAGTTTTGTTGATTTGTTCTATTGTTTTTTTGGTTTCTATTTATTGATTTCTGCTCTGATCTTTATGATTTCTCTTCTCCTGCTGGGTTTAGGGTTTCTTTCTTGTTCTCTCTCTAGCTCCTTTAGGTGTAGGGTTAGGTTGTGTACCTGAGACCTTTCTTGTTTCTTGAGAAAGGCTTGTACCGCTATATATTTTCCTCTCAGGACTGCCTTTGTTGTGTCCCACAGATTTTGAACCGTTGTGTTTTCATTATCATTTGTTTCCATGAATTTTTTCAACTCTTCTTTAATTTCCTGGTTGACCCATTCATTCTTTAGAAGGATGCTGTTTAGTCTCCATGTATTTGGGTTCTTTCCAAATTTCCTCTTGTGATTGAGTTCTAGCTTCAGAGCATTGTGGTCTGAAAATATGCAGGGAATGATCCCAATCTTTTGATACCGGTTGAGACCTGATTTAGGACTGAGAATATGATCTATTCTGGAGAATGTTCCATGTGCACTAGAGAAGAATGTGTATTCTGTTGCTTTGGGATGAAATATTCTGAATATATCTGTGATGTCCATCTGGTCCAGTGTGTCATTTAAGGCCTTGATTTCCTTGTTGATCTTTTGCTTGGATGATCTGTCCATTTCAGTGAGGGGAGTGTTAAAGTCCCCTACTATTATTGTATTATTGTAGATGTGTTTCTTTGATTTTGTTATTAATTGGTTTATATAGTTGGCTGCTCCCACGTTGGGAGCATAAATATTTAAAATTGTTAGATCTTCTTGTTGGACAGATCCTTTGAGTATGATATAGTGTCCTTCCTCATCTCTTATTATAGTCTTTGGCTTAAAATCTAATTGATCTGATATAAGGATTGCCACTCCTGCTTTCTTCTGATGTCCATTAGCATGGTAAATTCTTTTCCACCCCCTCACCTTAAATCTGGAGGTGTCTTCGGGTTTAAATGAGTTTCTTGTAGGCAACGTATAGATGGGTTTTGTTTTTTTATCCATTCTGATACCCTGTGTCTTTTGATTGGGGCATTTAGCCCATTAACATTCAGGGTAACTATTGAGAGATATGAATTTAGTGCCATTGTATTGCCTGTAAGGTGACTGTTATTTTATATTGTCTCTGTTCCTTTCTGATCTACTACTTTTAGGGTCTCTCTTCACTTAGAGGACCCCTTTCAATATTTCCTGTAGAGCTGGTTTGGTGTTTGCAAATTCTTTCAGTTTTTGTTTGTCCTGGAAGCTTTTAATCTCTCCTTCTATTTTCAATGATAGCCTAGCTGGATATAGTATTCTTGGCTGCATGTTTTTCTTGTTTAGTGCTCTGAATATATCATGCCAGCTCTTTCTGGCCTGCCAGGTCTCTGTGGATAAGTCTGCTGCCAATCTAATATTTTTACCAGTGTATGTTACAGATTTCTTTTCCCGGGCTGCTTTCAGGATTTTCTCTTTGTCACTAAGACTTGTAAGTTTTACCATTAGGTGATGGGGTGTGGACCTATTCTTATTGATTTTGAGGGGGGTTCTCTGTACCTCCTGGATTTTGATGCTTTTTTCCTTTGCCATATTGGGGAAATTCTCTCCAATAATTCTCTCCAATATACCTTCTGCTCCCCTCTCTCTTTCTTCTTCTTCTGGAATCCCAATTATTCTCATGTTGTTTTGTCTTATGCTGTCACTTATCTCTCGAATTCTCCCCTCATGGTCCAGTAGCTATTTGTCCCTCTTTTGCTCAGCTTATTTATTCTCTGTCATTTGGTCTTCTATATCGCTAATTCTTTCTTCTGCCTCATTTATCCTAGCAGTGAGAGCCTCCATTTTTGATTGCACCTCATTAATAGCTTTTTTGATTTCAACTTGGTTAGATTTTAGTTCTTTTATTTCTCCAGGAAGGGCTTTTATATCTCCCAAGAGGGTTTCTCTAATATCTTCCATGCCTTTTTTGAGCCCGGCTAGAACCTTGAGAATCTTCATTCTGAACTCTAGATCTGACATATTACCAATGTCTGTATTGATTAGGTCCCTAGCCTTCAGTACTGCCTCTTGTTCTTTTTTTTGTGGTGAATTTTTCCTCCTCGTCATTTTGTCCAGATAAGAGTATGTGAAGGAGCAAGTAAAATACTAAAAGGGTGAGAACAACCCCAGGAAAATATGCTTTAACCAAATCAGAAGAGATCCCAAATCGTGAGGGGGGAGAAAGGGGATAAAAAGAGGTTCAGAAAGAAAAAAAAAAAAGAAAAAAAGAAACAAAAAAAGAAAATAAAGAAAAAATATAAAAAAGAAAAAAATATATATATATATTAGATAAACTAGTTAAAAAACGTTAAAAAAGAAAAGTGTAAAAGTTAAAAAAAATTGGCAGAAGAAGAGAAAAAAAAATTGAAAAAGAAAAAAAATTAAATTAACTGCAAGGCTACAGAATCATGGGGAGAAAGCCATGAGTTCTGTGCTTTGCTTTCTCCTCCTCTGGAATTCCGCTGCTCTCCTTGATATTGGAACTGCACTCCTTGGTAGGTGAACTTGGTCCTGCCTGGATTTCTTGTTGATCTTCTGGGGGAGGGGCCTGTTGTAGCGATTCTCAAGTGTCTTTGCCCCAGGCGGAGTTGCACCGCCCTTACCAGGGGCCGGGCTGAGTAATCCACTCAGGTTTGCTTTCGGGAGCTTTTGTTCCCTGAGCGCTTTCCGTAGAGTTCCGGAAGATGGGAATGAAGATGGCGGCCTCCAATCTCAGGTCCGGAGGAGCTGAGAGCCCGGAGCCCCACTCCTCAGTGTGCCCTCAGAGAATAGCGCCCAATTACTCCCGTCTCCGTGGCCTCTGGCCATGCTCCGAGCTGACCGAGCCTGCAACCGGTTCAAGGTAACCCCAAGCTGAAAGCTTACTCCTCGGCTCTGTCTCTGTAGCCGGCTTCCCCGTTCTAATACCTGTAAGCTCTACAACACTCAGACACCCCCGATCCTTCTGTGACCCTGTGGGACCTGAGGCCACACTGACCTCACGTGGGCCTGACCCCACGTGGGGTTCACCCCGGTTAAGCCTCTGGAGTGATGTCCCTCAGCAGAACAGACTTTTAAAAGTCCTGATTTTGTGCTCCGTTGCTCCGCCGCTTGCCGGGAGCCGGGCCCCTCCTCCCGCGGTCTATCTTCCCGTCGCTTTGGATTCACTTCTCTGCCAGTCCTACCTTTCAGAAAGTGGTTGATTTTCTGTTTCTAGAATTGCTGTCCTTCTTCTCTTCGATCTCCCATTGGATTTGTAGGTGTTTGCAATCTTTATATAAGCTATCTAGCTGATCTCCTGCTACCTGAAGTAGTCTCAGCCTGCTACTTCTCCGCCATCTTGACTCTTCCCCATAGTATATTTTTTTATATCCACTTATTTCAGTCTATGTATTTATATTTATCACTTTTATGAGTTGGGTATAGTTCTTATTTTTTTATTTGAATCGGTTCTAACAATAATCTTTATTTGTAGTGTTTAGTTTTTTTTTATTTGATTATTTTTAGAATTCCTTTTCAATTATTTCTGTTGCTATTTTAGTTAATGTTCTTTGCTTCTTCTTAACACGTTGGCCTATGGACTACAATATATGCCTTTGACTCTTCACACCCACAGAGTTAATATTACTACCTCGTATAAAATATAGAAATCTTCCACACTTATAAGTTATATCTTCCATCGTTTATGTTATGATGGTTGTATCATACATTTTTAAACCTCTCAATAAAATGTAAAACTTTGTGCTTTAAATGTTCACACAATTTATAAAGATGTGAGAGAAACACAAAACAAAAATTTCCATTTATATTTATCCAGATATTTACCATTCATTTCTGATGCTTTTCATTCTTTCCTGGGAATTGAATTTCTATTATTTTTCTTCATTCCAAAGGACATCTACAGAAAATTACTGATCAATAGGTATAAAATTTCATCTAAGCAAGAGGACTAAGATCTGCTATAGAACATTGCACTAAGTTTGTAGATACTCTTCCTAGCTCTTCATCATCTAGAATTCTCCACATTCTTCAAAAGTGAAATTGGAAAACAATGCTATAGTTCCCCAGACAATAATGATGTATTATATATTTAAAATTTTGTTAAGAGGGTAAATCTCATGTTAAGTGTTGTCAGCACATAAAATATGAAGTAAAATAAATTTTAAATAAGTAAATAAATGTTTTTTATTTTTTGTATCTTTTAATTTATATTCATATATATAGTATATATATAAATTAATATGTATTAATTTAATATCTTTCACAAGATATTACAAGCATATCTTGTAATGCTGGTCTGTTGATGACAAATTTTCTTAGTATATCTTAAAAATGTATTTTACTTTCATTCTTAAAGGTGTTTTTAGTGAAACAGACCCTGGATTGACAGTTTTTTTGTCTTTGTTTTTTTCTTTTCAGTTCTTTAAAAATGTTTTATTCTCTCCCAGCCTCCATGGTTTCTTATGAGAAGGCAGTTGTTAGATTGTTATTCCCCTGTATGTAATAGGTCATTTTTCTCGTCTTTCAAGATTTGCTCTTTATGACTTTCAACAGTTCGCCTATAATGTGCCTCAACATGGGTCTATATAGCTTCATTCAGCTTGCTGTTTAATATCTTTTATTTGCAAAATTTCTATCTTTTACAAAACCTGGGAAAATTTTTGGTTTATCTCTAAAAAAATTTTTTGGCTCCACTATCTTTCCTCTTCCTGATTTTCCAGTTTCTGGTATGTTGGACTGCTTGATATTATATCACAGCTCACTACGGTTCTGTTCATTCTTTTTTTTCAATCTGTTTTCTCTTTGTTCCTCAGTTTGAATAATTTCTATTCATCTTCAAGTTCACTTACTTTCCTGTCATATTCATTCAGCAGTAAGTCCATCCAGTTAATATTTTTATTTTAAAATTTATATTAAGTTCTAAAATTTACATTGATTATTTTCTTCTTGTGTCTACTTCTTTGAAATTTTATACATTGAAAACATGATTTATTTTACTTCACGAGAATAGGTATCTTAGTACCTCCATGATCTTTGCCTGTTAGCTCCAACCCTGGTTGACACTGGAGTCAGCTTTGGTTAATTTCACTTTCTTTTGAGAAGGTGCCACATTTTCTTGGTACTGTGCATGTTGAATACTTTGGGATTATGTCTTCAATATTATGTTAATTTGTGGAGAATCTAAGCACTGTTTTTCTCTAATGAATATGATGTCCATTGTTTTAGCAGGTAATTTTTTGAGCTGGACTTGAACTTTCAACACTGTTTGTTGGGCAACAACTCTAGTCATTTTATGTATGTTATTTTGGTGGGGGTGGAAGGAAGAGGGAGAGAGAGAATCCCAAGCAGTCTCCATGCCCAGCATGGAGCCCAAGGCAGGGCTCAATCTCACCACCCTGAGCTCACGACCTGAGCCAGATGCCTAACCAAATGAGCCACCCAGGCAAACCTCAATTTTTTTTTCTTTAAATCTGAACTGCTCTGAGTCTGTGCTGCACATGTATCACTCACGGGAAAGTGACAAATGTAGGTGGACAGAGTTTGTAGATAGTTTCTCTAGCTCTTCACCTTCTGGAATTCTCCACACTCTTCAGCATTCATGGTTTCCCAGCTTCACTTTTGTAGTTCCCCAAGTCAGAAAGATGGGATTATTCTATCAGAGCCCCAGCTGCCACTGTTAATGGCACACTGTGTCTCACTATAAGTGCTCACTGTGTCACTCAGAGGACATCAAGCCCAAGACTTTAAGCCTCAGAAAGAAAACTTAGTGTACAGTTGGTCATCTCCCCTCTTAAAAAACATGCACTCCTCAGTAAAGTCTATTTCTGTTCACTCTTCAGTAGCTTCCGAGTTGCTTTTTGCATGATTTCCAGGTTTCATAGCTTTGTTTTTTGTGAGGGTTTTTTGTTTGTTTGTTTTCTGATTTTTTGGTTTTGGGGGTTTTTTTTGGCAGTCAGATCATTTGATAGGGTCTTACCCTGACATACATGGAAGCAGATGAACTTGGATCATTTGTGACACCCTCTTTCCCTCAAATCTCACATTTAATCCTTTCATAAATCCTGCTGCTTGTATCTTAAAACTATATCCACCATCTGGACACCTCCAGGACCATAAGGGGTTTGAAGTCACCAACCCCTTTCCCCTGGATTCTTGCCATAAGCTCCTAATTGGCCTTCCTCCTAGTTTTGTTCCCTACAGTGTGGAGACACTGCAGCCAGAACCATCTTAAAACATCAGTCAAATCGTGTCACTCCATTATTCAAAATCCCCCAATGCTCCCCATTTCACTCACTAAAAAAATCCAAGTTCCTTACAATCTGCTACAGGGGTTAAGTGATCTGGGTGGGCCTCTATAATCCTTTGATATCCTGATGTCCTCTACCTGCACTTTTCTCTAGAGGATCATCCTTCCCTTGTTTTTCAAACACACACTTTTGTGTTTTGCTATCACTCTTCTGGAATGCTCTTCCCCCAAAATATCCATTGCTGATCCATTCATTTTATCTGTTCTCTAATCAAACATTTTATCAGTGGAGACTTCGCTGACCACCTCCTATAAAATACCCCTCACCTTTAGCTGCTGCTTTCTATTCTTAAAATCACCTTTTGCCTTCAAAGCACAACAAAGGTTGACCTGACCCATTACATCCTCAGTAATGTATTTGTTTCTTGTTTTATTTCCAGTCCCTAGAAGTTAAGCTCCTTTAAAGTTCTTTTTTTTTTTCTTTAAGATTTTATTTATTTTGACAGAGAGTGAGCACAAGTAGACCGAGCAGCAGGCAAAGGGAGAGAGAGGGAGAAGCAGGCTCCCCACTGAGCAGGGAGCCTGATGTGGGGCTCGATCCCAGGACCCTGGGATCATGACCTGAGCCGAAGGCAGAGGCTTTAACCCACTGAGCCACCCAGGCACCCCTAAGCTCCTTTAAATAGTAGCTTGTTCTGTTCTTTTTCGTATATCCAGATCTTAGAAGATTTCCCAATTCATGGTACATATTGATTAAATAATTTGCTGGGTGGATCAATCAATGGTTTAAATTCCATTTTGGTAATGAAAGCTTTCATAAATTTGAGTAAGTTTCTCTACATTTTTAAATATCACTAATATGCCCTTATATTTTTCCTATTTTTAAATAACTCAAAATACTTTGTAACTAATTTAATATGCAAATAGATTAGTTCTTTTAAACACCTCTTATAAGTTTCAAGTAAACATAAAGTGGAAACCCAGAGGGTTTGAAAGGCTCTTAACTAAGGAAAGCACGGTTATCATTCCAAGTGAACTGATGTTACCTTCTTAAGCCATCTGAGGATACTGGATAAAAAATTTATGACCACAATACACAGTGCTATTGGCCAGATTTATGACCAGGGAGATGTACTTTGAGGTTGCATATGTCCAGTGCAATCGTATTCAGTTGCAGATAAACATGGTGAGCCTTTTAGAGTAATATGACAGCAACTCAGATACCTTGCCATTCAGACAGGGTTGATGTGTAAATTTTCTGTTTCAGTTTAAACCCTAAAGAACAAAGCCTTTTCTGGCTCATTGACTGATTTTGGTAGTTGTACTTCTGTGACCCTACCTTGATTTCTTCACAAGGTGATCAACCCATCTGTTAAATGAATCCGACCATTAGTTAGAGCTTTAAGGTCTTTTTAAAGTCAGAATTCATTTTCCTTATAGATCTCTCCTTCTCTGATACCACTCTTCCTTTCAATTTTACTTCATTGAGTCATCCTTATTTGAGAGGTTCATAAATAAATGCAAATAACAGAAACTCTCGCTGACGCAGCAGTCCCTGATTCTCCTCTCTTCTACCTTTGCCATATGTCCTATTTCCCCAGCTCTTCTTAGTGCTGTGATGTAAATTTCTGAATTCCATAGCCTTACAAAGCCTCTAAGGGAAGGTTGCTTGCTTTATTATTCTGACCAAGGTGGGAAAAAAACTTATATTCTTCTTGGTTCCATTAAGGAGACCATTCTAATTTTACTAACCATAATTAACATTTTTTAGTGCCTGTTATGTGTTAGTCACTTTACATATGATATCCCATTAATGTTTATAGTGGAGCAGGAAACTACTCTATTCTGCAGATAAGAAAACAGATGATTGGAAAGTTCTAGTAAATTTTTCAAGCTCACACTGGCAAAGCCAGAATACAAATTTGAGTATGTCTCGAATTTCTCCACTACACACTGTAGGGTGAGACCACAAATACAAAAATTTAGAAGTGGTCAAGAGGTCAGGTTTACAGAGCATGTTATTTATCATCATAAATTAAAATTAATTATTTAAAATCATGAACTGACTTGGCTGACACAGCCTAAGACACAAGCTGCCCTGATTCTTTTTCAACATTTAATTTCATCTGTGTGGGTACTGGCAAATGGAGACTTGTCAAAATTACTCAAACTTCTGGTCTCAGGAAGATTTTGACTGGCCCACAGCCAAGTCTGGAAGAATCTTAATCTCTCAGTCCTTTCACTCACTACAGACCTCACATGACCTTCCCTTCTGCATCTATACCTGCTGCTGAGGATCAGCTTGAGGAGTTGGACTCACTCATAGCCCACGTGGCCTTGATAAGGTCAATAAGAGCCATCTCTCCCAAAAGGCTCACTGTATGCTACCAGCTATAATGGCCAAAAATCAGCAGAAGCAAGTCTTGGACATCTATGTTGAAGAACTATATCCATAGCACTAGGAACAGTCATCTGAAAAAGTCCCCGCAGTGAGCATAGAGAAAAGTCAGGAAGTTAAAGACAAAGGAAATTGGCTTCAGGCCAATCGTCCACAACTCAAGGTGGAAAGCAGGCTATATTAGGGCAGTCTGACAGCAAATGGCATGGAGCCAATCACCAGAATGAGGATATAGGAAATGTATTAAAGTTTTAAGAAGGGCTAGTAAGAGCAAGACATATCTACAGACTTGGGGTGGAGGGGGGAGAGTGGTAGGTAACGGGGGTGATAGCAAAGTCCCATGACAAAGTCTTAAGTCTATAGCAATAAAACCAGAATTCCAGGTACTTAAACTGCCATAAAGGTGGAGACTTTTTCACAAAAACCAAGGCAGGTAGAAGCCCTTTTACTATAATCATGGTAGAAGATTTGTAATACTAATAGCAAGGTTGATTTCTTGCTGAGTTACAGATCCTTAAAGTCTTCCTGATAAAGAATAGAACTAATCCCAGGACTTGGGGAATTCTAAACAGGAAGAAGTTTCAGGTAAAGCAAAGCCCTAACCTCCCAGGCTTTATTTCAAAGGCTGTGTATGCCTTTAACTAGGTATCTGCAAATTTTGTCCATGAAGTAAAGTACCGAAGAGTAAATATTTTGGGTTTCAGGACAATACACTCTATTCCTTGTGACAATTACTCAACTCTGCCATTGAACTGTGAAAGCAACCTCAAATAATATGTCAACAAATATGTAAACAAATAAGCAATACTGTCCTCCAATAAAACTACTTATAGATGTTGAAATTTGACTTTCATATAATTTTCATGTGTCATAGAATGTTGTTCTTTTTGTGATTCCCCACCCCCCGAATCATTTAAAAAGGTAAAAATCATCCTCTGCTTACTTACCATACCAAAACAGGTGACCATCCAGATTTGGCCCATAGCCCAAAGGTCATCAACCTCTTCATTCAATAACATAGTGCCTTATAGTTTCCTGTGCAAAGGACTCTTCTAGCTCCCCATCATTTGCAAAAGTAGGAGAAGCAATAACTCCTCAGCTGAGTGAATGGCCACACCCTTGACACATGAAGCCCTCCCCAATTTACATATATATTTCTCCCTCATGTTTTTATTAATGGGAGGGGCAGCATCAGAAAAGTAATGTATATGCTGTTTTTACAGGAATTTTTTACCTTAATTTCAAAGTGCTGCACAGTCACATACCAAATGGCAGAATCAACATTTATGCCATCAATTGTCTTTAGGTTACAAGCTCTTTCCAACTTCCAACTTTTTCTATGATTTATTAAGCTTGCTCTCTCCTCCTCTTCCCCTTGGAATGATCTTCAATAATCCCATCACAGTATGAATCTAGTCATATTTTCTAAGAAATAAAGGATTTTCCCTTTATACATGTTCATCTGTTGTTGGTGCAATGAGCCCAGCATTCAAAGGAAATCACTTCAGTCTGAAATCACTTCATAAGCTGACAAGGTCCAGTGATGAAAGCCAATGGAGGCAAAGAAACTCTTAACAACTGAACTTTGGAAATTGCCCCCGTGTTTTTTATTTTAAGTTTTCATAGTTTTTCTTTTTTGCATTTTAAAAACTTTCTTCCTGTGTATTATAGTAATACATGCTTACTGGTATTTATCATTTTAAATCTCTCCCCTCCATCCTCATACCTTTTGGATTCTTCCAAGATAATGCTTGAAAGAAGCTTTGGAATTCTGCTTCATGTAATTATTCTTTGCCACTGTCACACCACCAACTATGATATGATATAGCATGAAAAGTTTAAAGCATACATATCAGCCCTACGTGGAATATCCTTTTTCTAAGTTAAATATCCTTTTTCTAAGAAAAGAAAAATATCCTTTTTCTAAGTTAAGAGAATTAAAATTTAAATTTGGAAAGTGAGAGGTAGGAGGAAAAAAAAAAAGTAACCCTCTGTGAAAAGTTGCAAAGTAAAATAGAATTGAAACAAGAAGTATTCCAAGATAAAAGAACTTCCTTGTTTGAAAATTCTGTATGGTTCATGCTTAATTATTCATACTAATAAAAAGCAGAAGACATACAAAACTGAAAAAACCAAAATCACTTATAATTCCATTATATCCTATACAAGTTTCCAAAGTGTGAGGATTTATTGTCCTCTTTAAAATAATTTAATGATCTCACCACAACAAAATGCATGTTTATACAGTTTGTAAACAACTGGCAGAAATCTTCTCTAAAACTCTTGATGATACTACCGCACAACTGCATTCCAACAACAGTAACTAAAACAAAACTGGAAATTAAGTGAACAGATGCATCATCATGCACAGATTATACATAATGAAAATAATAATAATAGTTACCACTTATTGGGTACTAATGATATGCCATGCACTGTGCTATGTGATTTACATGCAATTTTCATTTAATTCACTCAAAAACCCTATCAAGAAAGTAATATCTTGTGGTCTGTTTTACAGATGGTAACATGTTTAACTTGCAATGGAACTTAAAAGATTTTGAAGTCCTACTCTGTTCTTATACAGAGAGAGAAACTAGATTCCAGAAGGTTGTCAGTTACCATGGATTATATCTCATCAACAAGGCTATGGTCCACAAAGCCAAGTCTGTAGGGCCCACTTCCTTCCTGGTACAATTTAGTCTCCCAAGGTTCTGCAGAGTTGACCCTGTGACATCCACAGTTGGGGGTTTGCATCATGGCCATCTGTTTTAGAAACCAGAGCCTAGGAAACACTATATTTTCCTGCTTCACTCATCAAATACCTGTGGTGCACTTAACCGTGTGCCAAGCATGGTTCCAAACATTTATTTTTCTAAAACTCAAATGCAAGTCTTTAACAAAACATTGTGCATGAACAGTCTCAAGTTACATTGTGAAAACAATTGTAAAACATCATAATCACATGTCAATATTTTGAAAATCATAGTACGAATGCAGGGGATAGGTGTCTGGGGTACCTCTGGCTCTAAGTGACATGCTCCAGAATATAAGGCAATCGTTTGTTAACAACCAGATTATCTGGATTAGAAAAGCATTTTACATTCTTACATGATAGTAAAACATTTACATATAAGTAAAAAATATATATATTTTAGTTATATGTTGGGAAAGGTTGTTTTGGGTTGACATATAATGTGTCATACTTTCTCCCCACTTATGATAGCAGGAAACACGTTTCCAGTTAACATTTTCACATAGAACTTGTGATTTTCTGGAATGGATTATCAACATGAAGGAGAAAACGACTGGTAGACAGAAATCCCTCCCCTGGTGGAGCTTACATGGTAGAGGGAATAAAGAGACAGTAAGAATAAATGAGTATATTGCACAGTTTGTAAAACCGTGATAAGTACTTAGAAGAATAATTAAGCCAGCAGCAGGGTAGAGAGTATGTGTATGCTTGGCAGGGGCAAATGTAACTTGGGAGGCCTCCCCGAGAAAGTGAAAACAGACTAATATCTGAAAGAGGTGAGAGCCAACTGTAGACACATGTTAGCGAGGTACATTCCACACAGAGAAACAAATGCAAAGAATATTCCCCAGTGAATTTCAAGAGCATCTGTTGGAATTTGGCTAGAGAAATGTGAGGAAGAAAGGGGAAGATAATGACTTAGGAGAAGCAATGGGGGGAGGGGCATATAACAATAACGATGGTGGTCACAATGGAAAACAACAGTTATTTTTCTGGTGTTGAACCTCTGTCAGTCCCCCAAGGTATTTTCGTTGTCTTCCTCCTTTACCTAACACAGCAACCTTGCACATATATCTTCCCCCATGTGCTTTCTTGAGAACTGTGTGGTAATAGGAACTCAGTTAATTATGGGGAAGGTCTGTCTCACGGTTACGGTTATTCCAACAACTACTCAAACCTCACAGTACTAGGCTCCATTTGTGTGCCTTTTTTATTCCTCACTTCTAAAACTCATGTATGGTACAGAAGTGCACACAAAATGTGCCCTCCTTTGCTGAGGGCCAACCTACCACGATGCCCTGAAACATGAGGACAGGCCACAATTCTATATCTCCCTTCTCCAGAATTGTTTAAGAATGGAATTCCTTTCAAAGGACAGGGGTCCCCCAAAATAAAACTGAAGTAGATGGACTTTGGTGAGCCCTCTCAACAGAGGATTCTATTATCTCTGAGAGTGTCTTGTAGGGGCAAAGTATTTAATGATTATAAAGAGATTTTATTTTCTTCCCAGGGAAATAACATGATACATAAGTCCTGTGAATTGCTGTCAAGTTGAAATGTTGTTCACAAAACTATATACTTCTAACCAGGTGCGCTTTTTTGGTTTTTTTTTTTTTTTTCTTTCAATACCAGAGGGCTGCTGTCATGAAATTAATTTGCTCCCCAAATGCTTAAGACCAGGACAGGAGGCAAGCAGAGGTCAAACCCAGACACATGGGCTGGGAAAAAGAATGACAATACAGATTCTGATGACAGCTCTGTGCTGACACAGAAGCAGATGAGGAGAAAGACACAGAAGCTTTGAAGGTGAAAAAGAGGATAAATTGAAGAGGGTAGTCTGAAGAAGAGACACATTTTAAAATAGCATTTTCCAGGAAAGTGGTAGGTTGAATTATTGTTTGTGATGATACTTGTATGTTTCTTTCTACTTAAGAGCAGCCTGGGGTTAAAGAAAGGAGACCATCATTCAAAGACTTTGTGTAAGGAGGGGCAGGAAACACAGAAAGCTAACTGGAAACCTAGCTTGGAACATAAACATCACTGAATGTCCGATGACTTGTTAACAACAGTCCAAGAAAACAGAAGTGCTAATGTTGTTGGGAAAATATATTCCATTGTATCCTCTCATCATTATATGTGTTTTATTCTTACAGAATATTTTCTTTGAAGATATTAGTTAAACATAAGTATAACTTAAATAATTTAAGTTAAACATAACTTAAACATAATAACCTAGTCTTTTTAAGAGGAAAAATGAAAAACCAATATGTGACATAAATGGAGTGTTAACTTTTAAAGCAAAAATGTTAAGAAGAAACAAACTGAGGGCTGCTGGAGGGGAGGAGGGTGTGCGGACAGAGTGACTGGGTGATGGACATTGAGGAGGGCACGTGATATAATGATCACTGAGTATTATAGATGACTGATGACCTCTACCTCTGAACTACTAATACAATATATGTTAATTAACTGAATTTAGATAAAAAATAATTTTTAAAAAGAAGAAACATTTTCCAACTGTGAATGGCATAAAATGGAAAACAAATTCTTCTGGGGGCAAAAGGCAGATCCAATTTGCAGTTGTGCCAGAAGCATGGATCACCTCCTATTGCTTGGCTGTGATTCTAATGTTTGGGCAGTTCTTGAAGGTTCTGGTGCTAAGGAAGTCATGGTTGGGTATGGAATGTTCTTTTGTGGTTAAAATAACCTTCTCCTGTGATTGAGAGTGAGAAGAGGAAAACTCCATTTATCATGTTGCTCTAGATCACTCGTTATCCATAACGATTACTTAGGAATATTGTTCATGTGTTTCAGAACACCACAGAGCTAGGAAGTGTCGTGTGAAACGTTGTGCTCTCAGAATATCTATTCATAAGAATGAGGCCACATAATGCAAGTATACATTCAATTATACCTTCTTCAGAGATGCAAATTCTTCTCTTACTAACAAAAGATTTGAGTAAGATAAAGTACAAATTGCTAACTAGATAAAGAGGACAAAGAGGGGAGTAGACAGATGAACACACACTTCACTTCAGTGTTCTGGTGAAGGGGGTCTAAGAAATGGAGAGGAAATGAAAGACACAGAACTTGGGAAGTTGAAGGTGTTTACACTGGCCAGATGGCACTTGTGCCTTTCACTGCAGTAAATGAAACCATAAGGATTGATGCAGGAAATGGACAATTTTGAAACAACAGAGAATATGGCTTGCACAGTCCTTCTCTGACTACAGCCTGTCCTAGTGTCCTCTTTCCTGAGCTGTGAAAGCCTTAATCACTGAGCCCTACAAATACCCTCCTGTCTTAGCATTGAGACTAGCTTTAAGTTCAAGAGCCTGGGATGAAAGGCAATTCTGTGGATCCAACCATATAAAAGAGGTGGCATTTTATTAAAATATATAAAGAAAGGATTAGAAGAAAGCATATTCACAAATGTAGAAAGTTATATAGGCACAAATGTGAACTGGATATTCATAGAATCAAGAACTCTTAGTTCTGACAGCTCTTTAGAGGTGAGGAAGCTTAATCTTCTTATTCTCTTCTAAACAACTGGGGTGCTAAAAAAAAAAAAGCACCTCATACAATAAAGAATAAATGTGTGATTAAAAAATGATTTGCCTGCATGTTAGTTTATGGCAGAGTTAGAAATAAAACCCAGATCCCTTCGTTTTTCTTCTTTTAATTTTTTTAATTTATTTTCTTGACAGAAAGAGCAGGAATGACCACAAGTAGCAGGAGCTGCAGAGAGAGAGAGGGAGAAGCAGACTCACTGCTGAGCAGGGAGCCCAATGCAGGGCTCAATCCCAGGATCCCAGGACGCTGGGATCATGACCTGAGCTGAAGGCAGATGCTTAACCGACTGAGCCACCCAAGTGCCCCCAGATCCCTTTTCAATACTTTTTCTATCACACAATGCTTTTTCTATCTGTGCCTGCTTCCACCAAATCCAGTGTCATGGTCATGATTCCATTCTCAAGTGTGCCATTAATTAAATGTAGGACTTAGGCAAAGGTAATTTCCCTCAGCCTCAGGGGTGTGTTAGTTACATATCTCTTAAAAATTAAGGAATGTCTCTGCCAGTTTAAAGTGGCCATCCTTGTTGTTACTACAGTTAGCTGACAGCCAATACTAAACCAGGAGCAAGTAATACAGACTGATAGTCTTTGAAAATGATCAATGAGTAATAGATTATTTTCTTCTGGAAATGCAAATGCTGCCAAAGGATAGCTCAGAACCCTTTATTTGACGCTTCTGAAAAACTAAGTTACTATTGTCCTTGTTTTTCATTTTCTGAAATAGATAAAAGAAAACTGTTGCCTTGGGGTCATGTGTATTTGATCCATCCACAGGACAAACTGCAACTCCTCCTACCAGAGGAGCTGGCCTCTGCGCACCTGTGAGGAAATTCATCCACAGGTAGTTTGAGAACTAAAACTCTCCTAGGCCAACTAATACAAAAATTTACCTTTGGGTATGCCTCTAGGGTTTTCCTCTCATCTCAAAGGAAAGACAACTGACCAAGAAACAAACAAACTTTTATATCAGGAACTTGATATTACAACCCCAATCTTAGCAATAAGCCATCAAAATGAAATCGCTAAAAGTTACACTAACATACGTGTTCCTCAATATCACACAGGTAAACATATCCTATACTTACGTCATCTACCAATATCCAGCATATGGATGAATTTTAAATTGAAAACTATTTAATTTTAAATAAATGGCATTCCGTTTTTCTTAACAAAAAACCATTGTCTCCCTTTTCATTGTGCATTCTTTGCCCTATTGTCCTTAAGTTTTATGGATTTTCCTTCCCCAGCATTAGGCGAACTACCCTTTCAAATCTACTTTTTAATCATTGATTTTGTGCTATATTTTCAGTAGACATGGTAAATCAGTTGATGCCTGTTCATGTTCAGTTTAAATTAACCACGACATATTCATGTTGTTTCTCTCTAAATTCATAACGAAGTGGACAAAACTATTGCCATATGAAACTATATACTATAAATATATACACACATATATAAGTATATATACACTTACACGCACACATTTATAAAACTTGAAGTAAACTATGTCACTTTAAAGAAAGTTTCGGTAGTCAGGTTTGGGTGTATCTAATGTGTTGGCTCATTTTCCTCTAATTAGAAACATTCTGGGAAAATCCTTGGAGGGCAATCGCTATGGATGACAAGAAAGGATGCTGCTTTGGTTATCCAGGCCTCGTCTTATCAATTAATTATAACTGAGCTGGGGAAACTCTGACTCCTGAAGCAATTAACATATGCTTTGGACAAGAAGAGTAAAGAAATCAAAGTAACAGTGACTAGATGACCTAACACGGACAGGAACTAACTGATTAGACATTGTTCTGAAAATGAAATATCATAAGGTAAAAGGATGTAGTTCTGATTTATAGACAGTTACCGAACACACAGTTATACCATCATGAGAAAGGGTTTTATATATTCTAACAGGAGAAAAAAAAAAGTCTTTTAAATAACAGCAAGCTGGGGTGCCTGGGTGGCTCAGTGGGTTAAGCCTCTACCTTCGGCTCAGGTCATGATCCCAGGGTCCTGGGATGGAGCCCCACATCAGCCTCTGTGCTCAGCGGGGAACCTGCTGCCCCCCCTCTCTCTGCCTGCCTCTCTGCCTACTTGCGATCTCTCTCTCTGTTAAATAAATAAATAAAATCTTTAAAAAATAAAATAAAATGCATAAATAACAGCAGGCTATTGAGGAAGGGAAAATAAGAGGCTTACAGTTTGTGTCTACCCCCAAAGGCATATTTCCTACATGTTAGCCCACTTCAAATGCAGATGAGGTCAAAAGGGCAAGCATTCTGGGTTCTAATCCTGACTCCATCACTTACCAGCTATGTACCTTTAAGAAAGTTAATGAACTGTCTTCATTCAGTATTCTCACCTGTAAAATGAGAAGAACATTCATACCTAAACCTTTAAAAGTTGCTGGAGAGTTAAATAAGATAACCTCTGTAAAGCATTTTTAAGCCTGTATAAGTGTATAATAAGTGCTATAGAAAAATGTTAGCTCCATTTAGTGTTAGTATACTTTCCGGGAAGCTCTTACATAATTCAATTCATATTTTGCTCCTTCCTCCCCATCACCCACTCGTATTTCTTTCAACTACGTCTTCTCTCGGCCCTCAATCGTGCCTTACTTTTTTATCTCTGAATGGATTCATTTCCTTGGGTTTTCATGACAAAGTAGCATGAACTGGGTGTTCTCAAACAATAAATTTGTTGTCTCAGACTCCTGGAGACTAGAAGTCTGAAATCAGAGTATAAACAGGGTTGCTTCCTTCTGGAGGACCTGCCTCTATCCTCACTCCGGACAGTGCTGTAATCCTTGGTCCTCCTTGGCTTGTGGGTGCATCACCCCAATCTTGGCCTCCACCATCACATGGCTTTCTCCCTGCATGTCCATATCCAAACCTCCCTCTTCTTACAAGGATGCCAATCATTGGATCAGGACCCACCTTAACCCAGTATGACCTCATCTTAGCTTATTACATCTGTAAAGACCTTATTTCAAAATAAGTACACATTCAAAATTATCAGTGAGTAGGACTTCAATGTATCTTGTTAGGGGACACAATTCAACACATAATACTAAGTTTTTGTTCAAATAGGTTCTCATTCTTTAAATTCTCTCCCTCTTTTTTTACAATCTGTACCTGTTCTTCCCACCCTTCATAACTGGCTTAGTTTTTACAGTATCCTCAACTGCTACTGCAATCTTCCTTCTTCTTATTGCCATGCAGTTGAGAACATAATGGTATCAGTACTATCTGCCACGCTAGACTCAGCTATTAAAGAACGAGTGAATCTTAAGACACGTCCCATTCCCTGTGGTACCAGTACTCCTCTGGGCAGAGAGAGGACACCTTATAAATATTATTGATGGGTTTAGTACTTTGTTAGTGTAATAAATGTAACTATGTGTATTGTTTGCCTCTATGAGATACTTTGGCGGGGGTGAAGGAACAACAGATATTCAAGTGGTGTTTTATTTGTTATGCTTATTAGACCAGGGAAATTAGCTTGAGAGCACTTAAGCCATTTCAATAAAAAGTATAGTGTTTGATCCTTAATCAAAAGCAACTTAAACTCTAGTTGGGAACAAACAATAGATAAGAATTAGAGGGGAGAAAAAGCTTTATATGTTTTGACATTATGTAATTATAGACTAAATTTATGAATCTGGCACTGAAATAACTAGAAAATAAAACAACACATGATAAGGAGCCAATTATGTGGGACAAACTACAAAGGCAAAACAAAACTTTGATTTCTTCTTTCCTAAACAAGAAACCATATTTAGATACCTTATGGATAGGGGGAGTCTTAATTTCCTTTTGTTTCAGTTAATTCACAAAAAAGATGTTGATGTCATTTGATGGCCTGACAACTATAATGTCTTACCATTTAAGGAGTTTGCAGTCTGGGTCCAATTCACCCACGAAAAGAGCTGACAGAAAGCTGTTTGCTTACACAAGTGTCATATAACATCCCAGACCCTGCAAAGACCTTGACCCAAAGTAGTTCCTCTTCTCTCTAGCTATAGCAGAACTTGAAATCTTAGGACCCTAAGAAACATCTTAACTGTTGACTCAGGATTGTCCTGACCAAAAAATTTCAACACTTATATTATAGCTGAAAGCTGTCTGCTGGACGTTGTAACTCACTGGGCCACACAAGACCAGGTTTAATCTCTCTCCCACATGACAACCCTTCAAATGGCTGAAAGCGGCGATCTGTCTCACTGCATTTTCCTTCTCTCTAAGCCGTATGACACATTACCAAGCCTCTTTCCCTCCTGATCACTCCACCTCTGTGTGCCCCACCTTGTCTATCACATTGTTAATGGGTGATGCCAAAACTGAATAAAACTTTCAGGTGCCCACTGACAGCCACAGCATATTTATAGCACCAACCACCTAGGAACATCTCACATCTCTCATCTCTTCTCTATCCCCAGGTGTCCCCACTGGAGAAAAATTACTTTGACAGCCTCCTTATTGGACCACTTACCACTCCAACCCTCATATTTTCCTACTTCTTTAATAATAAATTTGTGATTGAGGATAATAGCACTTCCATTATTTATTTCAGTAGGACCTCTATTTTCAGCATGAACATTTAAAAAATCTTAATTTCTTACGAGGACATGAGAGTCAAATAGTAAGTGTCAATATTTTCAGCTTACTCTTTTTTTTTTTTTAAGATTAATTGATTGATTGATTGATTTGACAGAGATCACAAGTAGGCAGAGAGGCAGGCAGAGAGAGAGAGGGAAAGCATGCTCCCCGCCAAGCAGAGAGCCCAATGCAGGACTCGATCCCAGGACCCTGGGATCATGAACTGAGCCGAAGGCAGAGGCTTCAACCCACTGAGCCACCCAGGCGCCCCAGTATTTTCAGTTTACTTTTGTCAACTTCCTCCCCACTTGTTATGTGTTGTATTGTATCCCTCCTAAAATTTGTATGTTGAAGTCTTAACCTCCAGTACCTCAGAATATGACCTTATTTAGAAATAAGGTTATTATACCTATAGTGAGTTAAGATTGAGGTCATTATAATAGACTCTAACCCAATATGACCAGTGTTCTCCTAGAAGGGGAATTTGGACAGAGACACATATAGGGAGAGTGCTGTGTGACAACGAAGATGGTCGGCTACATGATGAAAAGAGAGGCCTGGAACAGATCCCTCCCTGCCATCCCCCAGGAGGAATGAACCTTGCCAACACCTTAATTTCAGACTTCGAAGTCTCAGGAGTTGTGAGACAAATTCCTTTAGTTTAAGCCACTCAGTGTGTGGTATTTCATTATGGCAAACTATTGCATCACTTCTTACTCTCCACAAAAAAGTCCTGAGTGCCAATGAATGAAGATATGATGAAATATTCATTAATCAGCATTTGATACCTAAGAAACCACCCCCAAAACTGGTAAAAACCACCACCATTTCTTTAGCTCATGATTCTACAGGTTGGCAAATTGGGGTGGGTAGTTCTAGTCTAGGCCCAGTTCAGTGGATTTCAGTGGGGCCTACTCATGCATCAAAGGCCACCTGGTCCGGCTAAGCTATAATGACCTTGGATGGGGCATTTGAGAATGATGGACCTCTCTCCATATGATATCTCATCCTTCAGGAGGCTAGCCCAGGAGTTCCAAGAAGCAAATAAGTTAAGTCCCAATGTGAGGGAACATCTCAAGTCTCTTCTTACATCCCATTTGCTATAATCCCATTAGTCAAAGCAAGCCATGAAGCCAAGCCAGGTTCAAGGGGTGGGGAAATAGACCACATCTTCATGGGAGGAATACACAGTGGTAGTATTGCAAGGGTATGGAAACAGGGAGGGAAAGAACATACAACCATGTTTACAATCACCACATTCTTATTGTGACCACAAATTCTTATTATAAACCCTAGAGAAGGTGCCTGGGTGGCTCAGTCAATTAAGCATCTGCCTTCAGCTCAGGCCGTGATCCCTGGGATTGAGCCCCGCATCAGGCTTCTCACTCAGTGGAGAGCCCGTTTCTCCCTCTGCCTGCCACTCTGCCTACTTGTGCTCTCTCTCTGTCAAAGAAATAAAATCTTTTTAAAAATAAATAAATAACCCTACAGAAGGTATGAGGCACTGGGAATATAGGGCTTAAAATCACACTTTTTTTTTTCAAAGCAGATATGCTCCCTGCTTTTATGTCCTATATCCTCTGAGGGGATAGTTAAGATGAGAAACCTTAATATTTAAGATAAAGTTGGGGCACCTGGGTGGCTCAGTGGTTAAGCCTCTGCCTTCAGCTCAGGTCAT
This sequence comes from Enhydra lutris kenyoni, assembly GCF_002288905.1. Taxonomy (NCBI): domain Eukaryota; kingdom Metazoa; phylum Chordata; class Mammalia; order Carnivora; family Mustelidae; genus Enhydra; species Enhydra lutris. The sequence goes on along the minus strand of NW_019154142.1, from coordinate 10,915,712 downwards.
GATCCCAGGGTCCTGGGATTGAGCCCTGCATTGGGCTCTCTGCTCCACAGGGAGCCTGCCTCCACCTCTCTCTCTGCCTGCCTCTCTGCCTACTTGTGATCTCTGTCTGTCAAATAAATAAATAAAATCTTTAAAAAAAAAAAAAAAGATAAAGTTACAAAGTGAAAGTATCCTACAACAAGGAAATATCATCAATATGAAGAAAGTAGGAGGCAGAGCCTGGAGAAAAAATATATCCTCTAGTTGGAGGGCCTGTCCAGCACAGGTGATTCTGTCTAAGGGGTATTTGGCAACATCTAGTGACTTTTGTTGTCACAACGAGGGGGCAGGAAATTTCCACTGGCATCCAGTGGGTAGAGGCTATGAATACTGCTTTACATCCTACAATTCCTTGTGATAGCCTCTCACAACAAAGAATTCTTGAGCCCAAAATGTTAGCAGTTCTGCCATTTAGAAACCCTGTTTTAGCCTGAAGTTTCCTACCAACCCCAGCAAACATGGGGTGCCAGCTACTCTCTCTTGCTGCCCCCTTCCAGTAGTCTCTCTTACTTGAAACTATCAGGGGAAATCAAAGCATTTCTTCAGCCCCTGCCGCAGGCAACTCATCTTCGTCCTGATAAGCTCTCCAAAACACTAGGGACACAGTGATAAAAAGGACTCTGTCCTGCCTTCCAGAAGCCCAGAGTCCAGGAGAAACAGGCTTCCTGTCATCCAGGCAGCATCTCCTATATGCCTAGTATCTGTCAGTACCTCTGCTGTAAGTCACAGCTGCTCAGTGATGTGTGTGCCTCCCATTAGGCTAAGGGCTTCTGCAAGGGAGATCTCTTCTCATTCACCTCTGGATCCTCAGGGTCCATAAATGTTGCTGAATGAAGCATGGGGGAGGAGGCAAATTAAGGAGTGCTTCTCTCTAGCCACTGTGTTGTAAAGTTAGTGAGGTATGTTATGCTTAAGCCCTGAAGGATTCATGAAGGAGCATAAAAAAGGGGTTGTAGGTATCTATCCTCTCCCATCTCAGATTCTGCCATATAGGTATCCCTATACATAGGGATACCATGTATCCCTAACAAAAAGACAAAAATAGCATTGTGATTCTTTTCATGTAAATTGAAGTGAGTGAGGTGTCTCTATGAATGACCAACTCTCCCTCTCCAGGAAAGCCTGGCCTTTTTATATGATTGCCCAGTGTCGTTTGAGGTGATCACTACTTTTAGATCACTGAATGTGTTTACCTAATACTTGACTTGCAAGTTTTTCACTTGAAGTCTTTTCTCTGTTTTCACTGGTACCTAAAATTTTTTCACTATTTGAATAACTAGCCTCCTAACATTTAACTCCCACATAGTTTAATAGTCATCGAAAAACTGTCATTTAAAAATACTTCCTCCTGTGTGCAAACATCTGGCCTACCCACTTAACGTTTGAAATAAGTAGTAATTATCTAGACTCTGTTTTGGCATGATATTGGATGACAACTTAAAATCCCAGCCTCTATTCCCAAACCTTGCTGTTTGTTACTGAGCAGAATTCACTCGATTGGAACTCAAGAGTTTAATTTAGTACAGCGTTCTCTTGCCTCCCAAAATTTATAATTAAGTGCTTGGCACTGCTTAGCCACATATTAAGTAAAATAAAAAAATCTAAAAATGATTCTGCGTAATGGACCTATGTCCAAGACAAGAAAATTCTGTAGGTTGGATTTTAAGATTGTGATGCCGTGGAATTAAAAACTGTTTAAAAACATGCCTAAAAAGGGGAGAGGAAAAAAAGGAGAATTTACTAAAGCATTGCTGAAGACCCTTCCACAAGCAGGAGTTTGTTCACTCATGAGTGAGGCTGGCCTCTTGACATCACTTACACTGATTTCTTTGCAGTGGGACCTTGTTGGAGTAGGACTGAGTTACACAGGTCTTACTTAATCTGCAGAACTCCCATAAATGGGATGTGTCCATTTGTGACAGAGATTGGCTAATTGACAAATCTACTTCCTCTTCTTCTGGGAGCTAAGGTCTACATTTCTCAGCCTCCATGTCTAAGACGATCACCAGGTTTAGCCAATGGAATGTGAGCTAAGGCAAAGGATGCCATGTGCCATGACTCATGGTCTTTCCCCCTCTATTGTCTCAACATGGAGAAGCATAATAACTGTAGAAGCCTAAGTTAAAGAGGGCAGAGCGAAATGGCACAAGAGGCCTGGATTTCCAAATCATTGTTTGGAGGAGAACTGCCACATGACCATGAATGCTAACTTCTTATGGAAATCTTACAGAATGATTGTGTATCTATTCCTACCTACTACTTTCTCCCACAGGGAGATATATCTATATATCTAGATATAGATATAGATATAGATATAGATATAGATATAGATATCATTACATACTTCTTGAGATACTAAATATTTAATTACATATTTCTGTGTCTGTCCTCCTCTCCATTAGAATGGAAGCTCCATGTAGGTGAATATACTATCTGTTTGTTCACTACTTTATTTCCAGTTCCTAGAACAATAACACACACACTTAGCATTTCTGATAGAATCACATCTAGTGCAGAGTCCAGGGAACACACAGGGCCATTGCATTACACAAGCAAAAAGGTGTAATTGGGATAATCCTGATGGTGTCGGGCAGGGGTGGTTGTGACATGGGAGTGCCATGAAGAAGATTAGAATTCTTGAAGACCACCCAGAGATTTCAATATTCATCTTTTCATTTGGCTGATTCCACAATATAATGTTCTGTAAGGATGTATACCTTTAATAATAAGGGGGGAAATAGGTTCTTATATGGAAGACAGATTTGCAAGCAGGAAAACTGAAGAGAAGCTAAGAGCACTAAATCTTCTACCTGAAATGTTTACCTTCTACTTTTGCTCACTCACATGAAAGAAGCTAAAAACTATATAGAACTGCAGGGTAAAAATTTTCAAAGGAAAATATAATTAGAATTCAGAACTATATTAAAAATAATAGTGCAGTGATGGCAACACATTAGTCACGGTTTCTACCCATCCTAAGAAAAGAATTAAGGTCAGAAGCAGAAGAAAGAATACTTAATATTCATGTACACTTTGCTTTAAGAAAACTGAATATATGAAAACTTAATCCAACAAGTCATGTAACTTAGGAAGTGATTTTTTTAATGTTGAAAATAATTTATTGATCTACAAGTGTAACTTTATGATTAGTTTAGGCACGGTACTTTCAGTGGGTGTCTAACCCAAATGTATAAAAACTTGCCAAGCCAAGAACTTTTCTCAAATAAAAAAGAATCCTTCTTGGTATGAGACATTTAATATGATTTCGGAAAGCAATGAACAGGAACACATTCTAGAAACATTCACCACACAACTTTGTCTCGTGTAAGGACATTATACACAGAAACATATTCTCTCAATTTCTACAGGATGTAGAGACTGTAGATATGCACAGGGTATAGTGAAGTGAAGTGAATGTTCTCAAACATATATTTTAGTAAATATATACCATGTAAAATGTGCACAACATTTTTCCATTGTAAGAGCAGTTACAGGAAACTACACTCTTGGGATCAGCCATTATCATCTGATATTCCAACCAACAGGAACAAAGCAAAGTCAACCAAACAAAATTAAGTGATGTAATGATTATAAATTAACTTCACACGTGTACAGAATAGAGAGTTATAACAGCTCTGAAATGCCTAGCCATGAACTATAGGAGATGTTTCTATTGTTTAGAAACAATAGAAATTAATTAAAATTAAATTATCTGTAGCTACTGATTAAATATTAAAGTAATATCCACTGAAAATGTTCACAAAATAAAGAAAAAAAGCCCAACTGCTAGGGTTTTACTTAGGCACTGCCATGACACAAATAGTACAGGGGAAGGAGGAGGCCAGGCAGTCCCTGTCTTGTGGCCGAGCCCTTTCAACCAGAGAGTCTCTAGCATGTTAGTCAAACTGGAGTTCAGTATAAGTGAGGAAAATGGTTTTCCTGCTAATTTTTATTTTATTTTTTTAATTTTTAAAAAGATTTTATTTATTTACTTGACAGAGAGATCACAAGTAGGCAGAGAGGCAGGCAGAGAGAGAGAGAGAAGGAAACAGGCTCCCTGCTGAGCACAGAGCCTGATGGGGAACTTGATCCAAGGACCCTAAGATCATGACCTGAGCCAAAGGCAGAGGCCTTAACCCACTGAGACACCCAGGTGCCCTTCCTGCTAATTTTTATAAAGGTTTTTATAATCTCATAATGAGAATGATTTCACCACACTTGTTTTACAGAATACTTAATCTTAGAGATAAAGTGATTTCTCAAGGTCTACTCAATTAATGTTAAAAGTTTCCATGCTGCCAAATCTGCCACACTTCTAGTTGATAGTGTTGTTATCAATAATTAATGTGCTAGAATCCATAGCATGCACTGGAGAAAGAGATTACAGAGAATTACTAGAACAAAAAAATTGAAGATAAAAAAACATATAGGGAACTTTTTGGTATTTGCCCAAAAGAGATGAAAACCTATGTCTACACAAAAACCTGCAAATAGTATTTATAGCAGCTTTATTCATAATTGCCAAAACTTGGAAAGAACCCAAATATTCTTCAGTAGGTGAATGGATCGATAAACTATGGTACATTCAGATAATGAAATATTTGGCACTAAAAAAAAAAAACTGAGCTATCAAACCATGAAAAGATATGGAAGAGGCTTAGATGCCTATCACTAAATGAAAGAAACCAATCTGAAAAAGCTATAAACTATATGATTCCAACTATCTGATATTCTGGGAAAGCCATACTATGGAGACAATAAAGAGATCAGTGGTTGCCAGGGTTGGTGCAGGGGAGTGGAGGGGAGGAATAGGTGGAGCCCAAAAATTTTACAGGGCAGAGGAAACACTTTGTATGATGCTATAATGATGGATAAATCATTATTTTATTTTACATCATTATACACTTGTCCAAACCTATACGGTGTACAACACCAAGAATGAACCATTACTATCGACTTTTTTTTTTTTAAGATTTTATTTATTTGACAGAGAGAGAGAGAGAGATCACAAGTAGGCAGAGAGGCAGGCAGAGAGAGAGAGAGAGGGAAGCAAGGCTCCCTGCTGAGCAGAGAGCCCGATGCGGGGCTCGATCCCAGGACCCTGAGATCATGACCTGAGCTGAAGGCAGAGGCTTTAACCCACTGAGCCACCCAGGTACCCCTACTATCGACTTTTTAGGTGATTATGATATGTTCATGCAGGTTCATTGACATCAAATGTACCATTCTAGCAGGGGATGTTGATAATGGGCAAGTTGTGCATGCGGGGGACAGAGATATCAGAGAAATCTCTATACCTTCTCCTTGGTTTTGCTGTGAACTTAAAATCATGCTAAAAAATAAAGTTTTAGTAAAAAATATATAGGCAGCATATATTTTCTTCTTACTATATCCAGGCACAATTCAAGTATTTTACAATCATTATCTCATCTAACACTGGAAATAAGCACTCTTAGTAGCCTGTTCCATAGACTGGAAAAGACCACTCAGAAATATTCATTTTGCCTTCCCAAGGTCACACAGGGGAGTAGATATCCCAGAGATATTCTATTCTAGTAGGGGGAGATGTGCGCTAAACAAGAAATGCATTAATGCAGAAGAAAAATGTCAGCAAGTAGTAAGTATTATAGAGAATTAAAGTCTGGCGATATAATGGAGTGTGACAAGATGACTAATTTAGATTAATGAGAGCCTGGACTGAGCTCTCTGAAGCTATGGCATTTGAACTGTATTGGAAGGACAAGAAGTAGCCAGCCAAGGGAGGTTCAGTGGGAAGAGTATTCCAGCTAGAGCAAACCAGATCAAGCCCAGAGACAGAAGAAGAGTGTTTCTAAAATCACTGTAAGTAACTCAGTGGAAAATGGTTTGAGAGGAGGTTAGAGGGAGAACCAGAGAGCAAGATCTTGAGTTGGAAATTTCCAAGTGTAATGAGAAGACACTAGAGTGTTTACTCAGGAGAGTAACATGGCTCAGCCTACAACATGTTAAGAGCATAACATAGACCATAGTTTGTGTGGGAAAGGGTTTGTAGGGGGCAGCAGGAAGAGGACTAAGGAGGCTATTGTATGAACCTACACCAGTTGAAAGATGACAGTAGTTTGGACGAAGGTGGTGGAAATGGAGGCAGGGAGCAGTGGATTTGGGGGAGATGTTTGGAAGGTAGACACAGCAGAGCTTGCTGATGTGAAGAATGAGGAAGACAGAAATTTGGGATAAGCCCTTGACATTGTACAGAGTTCAGATAGAATGAGAACTGAGAAAACACCATGCTCTCGAGGGGGGGGAGGGGGGGAAACAGCAACCTCATCTCTGAAGCATTTCCAAATTATACAGAAAAAGAAATAATCACAGGAAAGACATATGTGGCTGCAGTTCAAAGACAACATAATAACAGTCTTTAAAAAACCATTATAGGACTGCTACATTTGTCGCTCAAGTGATGACTGGAGCCTGACCAGGGAATTCAGATGAGAAAGTAACAGGCAACACGAGATATACTTCACAAAAGTTAGAAATACAGAAGTTAAATAAAGGCAGATTCACTTCACTCAAGCCATACTTAAGCCTGGCTGAATTATATATTTATTTCATTTTTATGAGTGCATTTGAATAGGATTTTGGAGGGTTTTCTTTCAGCAAATAGATCAGAAACTATCCCTTTAAATGAGAGTTGGCCCCTTCAAAATAACAACTCTGGGAGAAAATAGATTTATTCTAATGATACTGCAACTGCTGAAAATTTTTCTGAAACTCCTCTATGTGTTTACTTTCAGAGCCATAACTCCCTCTCAGAGCAAGCCTATGTCTTTGGAGGGTGGGGCTATTCAGAGTCATGAGATACCAACCCACAGGGAAGTTAGGTCCTTTCTCAGAAAGGGAGTGGCAGTGAACCCAAACTCCATGGTGTATACAGTCCATCACACACACAGAGGCACTCAGATGCCACAAAACTTCTCTATGCGAAGTCTGATGGACAGGGTAATCTCGTGCATTGAATTTTTCATAAGCAATGCCATGGGTATTAAACAAATGCACACTGTATCCAGAGAATTTTTTGGTGTAACCTTGTTTCCCAGGGCAGGGATGGCTCTGTGTTCCACTCCAATTTTTATAGTTTCTCTCCACATCATCCTAGGTATGACATGTTTTACCACTGATTTCTCTCTTTTCATATATTACATTCCCACATTTAGGCTGGTGCAAGATGGGGGAATGAACCCTAATGTCTAATGTGAAGGTTTCTATGTGCTTCTTCTTCAGTACAAAGTGCATGAACAACTTTTCAGAACTTGATTTGAGTTTTTAAGAATATTCGTACATCTTTAAAGTATGATCTTTAGCTGCCATTCTCGTAGTTAATTGTTTATTTGAGGACACTAAATGTATGACCTTTGCAATAATTCTGTAGCTTACAGTATAAAGGAACAAGGGGATCCCAGTATTTTCAAGCATGCTTTTCCCCCTTCAAAATGAAAAACGATTAACCTTATTTCTTCTCATAAACTTCATTCGACATGTTTAGTGTTTCCCTTGCATATTTGTTGAACCATACATGGGGCGGGGAAAGAACCTGAATTACTTGCTCTCAAAAATTGCCACTATTTTATGTGTTGTCACAAAGCAATATGTAATTCTACTCACTTCCTTTGTTGCCACAAAAATGATGGGGCCAGACATGAAAGCATTGATGTTGCAGGTGGAATAGGAATTTTTATTACCCTTCCAACAGTTTGGATTTAATTGCACCTATACTCAAATTTACTATACAGGATAAAGTATTTACTGTATCCTTTCTAATTGATTTCATGATTTCACTTCCTGTGAAGAACACATGGAAGTATTTCATCTTTTTAAGCAATTCAAAAACCCATTTTTCCAGGCCTAAGACATCCCCCATCTTTTCCTTTCACCCCCAAACACATACCACTTGATAAGGAGAATTTCCCCCAAGAATAGAATCATGGATATCTGTTACTTGAATGCAAGATTTCCTTTTGAGTAGAACAGAGACCTGGGCTCTAGCCCCAAAGAGGGAGGAAGGAGAAAGTAGATAAAATAACACAACACGATCTTGAAAATGCACCTCCAGATGGTCTCAATGTTATAATATCTGTGGCTTCCGTAGAGTCTACTCTGCAACAGAGTTGCAAAATATTCTGGATGTGAATACCACCTGGACACTTCCACCGCAAATAAATATACAGAAGGGAAGAAAGATGCTTTGACAGTCTTTTGTGGCTAGCAGGTAAAAGCAGTCCAAATAATTTTTTTATATTGTCATTCACATAATTGTTCCTGTTTGATCCAACTTGAGATCAACTAAAAAATTCATTATCAGGACTTATTTTTTGTTTAAAAGCAAACAAAGGTTAATTTAAAATGTATTATCCTTTTATTTTCAATCTTAATGCAAATTAAGTCAAGTCCAAATTTAAAAACAAGACTAGCTATATTTTTATTTTAAAGCTGGACCCTGGATAGGCAGATATCTTTCATTAATAATGATAGAGAATAATATGTGATGAAAAGACTGTTCTAAAACATTATAAAAAGTTAACAGCATGTGAAATATGCCACTATTTACAGCCAGAGACCGTTTTATTTGAAATGCATTTAATTAATGCCTAATAAGCCATCAAAACCTAAACCATTCATGTATTCTTAAATCTTTCAAAGCTTTACAAAACCTACAAAGATTTTGAAGTACATGTTTTAGAGAATTCTTTCTTCTAAAGCTCAACTCTGGTCGTGACTGTAAGAATGTTGATTTCTCAAATCAACAACAATACCATAAACGGATTCCTCATGTATTTGGGGCTTTAATAGCATTCGGGACACTACTACCACTGTGAACCTACAACTAGTACATTTCTTAAATTGCTTCTTACTCTAATGAATGAAATTCTAGGAATAGGTAAGTGAACTTCTTAAAGAGTTACAACATAAGCAATGCACACCTGCTGTAGATGTAGTAACTACTACTTATAACTCCTTGTTCCAGGCTGTACTTTCTGGGGAACTTAAATCAACACAGTTGGTTCCTGGAATGTCCAGGGAAAACAAACCTTTAGGAAGGGATCCTGGACCTAAGTCATCAACAGGCAAATGGGAAGATCTATTAAATGCTAGTGGATGGGAGGTGTCTGAGGGGTGAGTAGGCTAAGCATCCGAATCATGATTTTGACTCAGGTCATGATCCCGTGGGTTGTGTGCACTACATGGGGCTCCACACTCAGCAGAGAGTCTGCTTGAAGATTCTCTCCCTCTGCCCCTCCCCCTCATTCTCTCTTAAATAACAATCTTTTAAAAAAAAAGCTAGTGGGCAGAAGCATCTCAGGACTAATATTCTGATCTCAGTAGAGTTGGAAGCATTTGGTTGGATAGTAGTTCTAGCACCTGAGCAGTTTAGAGCAATAGTATATTCATAAGGATTGTGGAGTTGGCTGGCTTTTGTTGCCTTGGAAGTCTTAAAGACAGACCTGCAAGGATACAAAGACTTGAGAGATCCTATTATATCTCTCTTCACTAAATGACACTGAACATAAATAATAACAGACAGATCAGGATGAATGTAAAAACTAGTAGAAGATATCATTAGAGGTTTAGGCACTTAGAATATGGCCACTAGTCTGCTGAATGGACTCCCTTGTGAATGGACTGGAGAGACCAACCAAAATAACAGGTAGAGAACAAACCCTTCCAAACTGACCAAGGGCAGCCTGGAAAGGCAGAAGATTCTATGGGGAGTGGGAGTATTTCATCTAATGGGGATGGCAGCTGCAGGTAAATACTCAAGACTCCCATTTTCCACACAGATATTTCTTAGAGGTATCCTCTGTTTTGCAGGAGTTTTTGTGAAATAAAACCCATTTTGCCTATAGCAGGGACATCACTAGCGTATTCCCTGTCATGTTCTTCCCATACCCTCATTTCTCCTACCTATGGTCACCCCCTAAATGAATTACATGTAACCAAGTCCTTGTCTCAGGCTTTGCTTTCAGAGAACCCAAACTAAGAATGCACAATAATCAGCTCTGCCGCTTCTAGTACCATTAAAGCCTACACGGTCAGAGGACTCTGGGGAGGTCCCAGCCAAGGACTCATGCCAAGCGACCATCAGACAAGCCTAGAGTCTCAGTCATACCTGCATCAGTACATAGGATACTGACTGAGCATGCTCAGCACAGAAAACGCTTTTGGATTTTGCAATGCTTATCTGTGGTCTTTCCTCAGTTCTAATGTACCCTTCTGATTCTAGGTTTCTGAATCTAAAGTTTAGCTACATAACCTAGTGGTTGTTAAAAATTCTTGCAGGTTAGAAGTAGTGGTCAATTGCTAAAAACAAAAAAACAATGAAGAGGCTGGGCTATTATAGAATTAGATATTCAGGCAAATAGGGATCATTATAGGATTCCAGTTATCAGAACAGAGCGTAGGTAGAGATGTGGACAAGGGAACAACAGGAAACCTCGCTATGAGAAACCTCAATCTAAGAACCATACTTCTGATAATATTACCTTGAGGCCTTATTCCTGACAGTATTCAACCCAGACCCTGAAATGCGGATGAGCCCAGCCATGATTACTCACTGGGAATGGGGTATGGGATTTGCATGGTCCCATCAGCACTTGAGCTGACTTCACAACTTCAAAACTATTATTACATTCCTCATGAAAGTGGGAATGAAGCCAGAGTACCAACCCTGCTCTATTCCTACAGGTAAGTTAAACACTGTTTTATAAATTAAGTCTTAGAAAGGTCTCCCTTCTCTCATTTGTAGATTCAAGAATCAGACCCCTTATCTTGAACTTTTTTTTTTACTTTATTCTACAAGCTAATTATCAATAGATTTTTAAGAAGGTACTTTATGGACATTTATAACAGTGACTATACCTATTCCTGTCTCAATCTTCTTCTCCCTTTTCCAGATTCAGCGCTGCCTCACCCATATCTGTCTCCCTTGCTTCAGGTTATATCTCTGCCCTTCTTCATTTAGCCTCAACTTTATGTCCCAAGTCATACCATCCCTTATATTCTAATTAAAGGTCAAATAAAGCAATGTCATCAATGCCATGGCCCCCTGACAGATAAATCTATGGGCTCAACAACCTTTGAAATATAGCCACAAAGATTTAAACATTTAAAAAAATGTATATTCACAAACTCACATAAATTCTTTTTTAGTGGTGCTGAAACCTGTAAGCAAGGATTTCAGGTTGTGTTGTTCATCAATGGAAAGTGGTCTCTATTATAGGCACTGACCTGCTGTAATAATGCCAATGCTGACATTTTCCTTACAAAACAATATAAACTCTACACTTACAGAGCTTCATAGCAATCGTGATCATCTTTATCCAACATTTATAATGCTGCTGAGGCTGTGCTGGGAGCCAGAGGAAACAAGTTTTCAACATGGAGATATTAACAGACGTGGCAGGGCCATTCTAGGAAGAACTAATGCTTGAGAGCCAGGGACTAATAGCTGAAGTTAAGAAAAAGATAGAAGCAGGGCTGAAGGATACTTATTCTAGGAACAGACAGGTAGGGATTAAAATCTGAAATTAGGTATGAAAGCCAAATGTGAGTTAATAAGGGTCAAGAATCACTGAAACAATCAGAGGGAAGGCTCAACAGAAGAGAGCTGTGTCATTAATGAGATGACAAATGCAGAAACTCTTGCTTCTAAGAGCACAGCAAATATATTTAGGGACCCAATTTTAGAGAAAACAGGATTTAGGGCCTGAAAGCAGAGTGAATAGAGGAACAAAGAGAAAATCTATATAAAAGAACAAGACCAATCCCCAGCCACTGAGGGACTGAGGTAGCAGAAAGGGAGTACATTCATATATAGTCAACTAGATTTTAAGATTAATTGGAACAGCATTCTCCAACTCTCTCAGCTTAGAAGTTTATTGATTAACTTTATATTTGAATGACCATTTAGCTTATTAAAATTCCTGGATCACACATATTCTCTTTTTCTAGCACTTTATAGACATTTCTAATCTGTATTTGGAAAATTGAACATTGCAGATGAGAAGTCTGAGGCCAGCCTGATACATTTCCCTTATTAGGAAACTTCCTTTTTGCCTGCATACCCCCCCCCAATTATTTGAACTCCACTAACTTTATAAAGATATTTATAGCTTACTGATGTTCTCTGCTGATTTTTCCTAAACAGGCTAAGGAATCTCAACTTGTAGATTACTTTTTAAATTTTCTGTAGCTTTTGTGGTTTTTTTTTACTTTTTATGTTAAAATACATATATTTTGCTAAAATACACATCTTGCCCATTTTTAAATGTAGAGTTCAATGCCATTAAGTACCTTCAAATCCATCACCACCATCCATCTCCAGAACACCTTCCATTTTGCAAAATGAAACTTTATATCCAAGAAACAATAACTCCTCATTCCCTTCTCCCCCTGCCCCAGCCCTTAGGAACCACCCTTCTATTTTATGTCTCCATGAATGTGTCTACTCTAGGTGTCTCATAAGGGAATCATATAGTATTTGTCCTTTTGGAACTGCTTTATTTCACTTGGTATAACACCCTCACAATTCATCCATGTTACAGCATGCAGGATTTTGTGACTCTTTGATTATGGATATATTCTCTGTCTGTACTCTAATATAAGGCACTACTCACAGGTGGTTATTGAACACATGAAATGTGGCTAATGTGACTTAAAATCTAAAATTCAAATCTACATATATTTTAATTTTAAATGGTAACATATGACTATGGCCTACCAATGTTTTTAACAGTGACTTTTCTTTACTGTGCTTCTAATTTTCACTTCATTTTGAGAAGTCAATCTTTTTTTTTTTTTTTGAAAGAGCTCCATATTTTATCTTCTATTGTTTTACTCTGTCTTCCCTGAGCTTTTGTTTGTTCTTTGTATTCTTATTCTGGATCGATAATTGTTTCAAGATTATTTTTTTAAATTCATCACAATATGTTCACTCACAATTAACAACTGTCATTTAATGGCAACAGTATTCTTATGATGATGCTTTGTTGTTTGTTTGCTATTCCTCTGATCTTTTACTTTTTATTATTGATTGGATATGGCATAAACTATTCTTTGGTTATTACTCATATTTTAAAACAGGTTTTTTTTTTTCCCTAGACCACATTTTTTTTCATGAGGTTTATAAAGAAGGGAGCTACTAGTCACTCTAGACACTTTTCATCCACAAGAGATGGTGGTTTTGTAGTCATTGCATGTTACTCAGGCTCTGTGGTCTGTAGGGTAGTGCTCCCCTCTTGGTCTCCACTCTACCCCATTTGATATCCCAACTTCAAGCAACATGGGAGCCCAGAGTCTCAACTACATCTTGTTTCACAGGAAACAGAGATTACATTTCTATTTCTGGTTTTCTATCATGCTTTTGTGCAATTTCAAAAGAAAAAGAAAGAAAGAAAACCCACTATCTTCACACTTCCAATATCAAATCAGAAGTACCAATTCTGTCCATTCTTTTTGAGCATGTCAAAGGATCTTCCTCCACTGGTATCACAACTGACGCTCAGAATAGTCTTGCTCTATTTTCTGTTTACACGGCCCCTTATGTTTTATTTTATACCATCTTCCTTCAGTAAGTTTGAGAGCTTCACTATACATTAAAACAAAGAACAATCTGAGTGATATTATGAGGTCTTGAAATGTCCTTTTCATCAAACAGGTTTTATCTTCCTAGACCTGAGTGACACAGTCTCTCATCCCTCTGGCATGTCAACTCAACAGGTCTTCTGTGACAGGTTGAGGGCAGCCTTCAACTCCTTCTGGGAAGGAGTTCACCCGCTGATGTTCTGGCACTCGAATGCTTGGTCCAGTTTTTCCTTTATACTTCTCTTAAATAGCACTTTGGGGAATCTTTTTTCTATATTCTGTTTAATTGGTATAAAAATGATATTCCAAAAGAACGTGACAAAATATCCTTCCAAGAAGCCTAGGTAGAAATAAGCTATTTCAAGTTTCTTGAAGATAACATTTCATGGGAACCCTGCCATCTGGTATCAATGGTTACTATTTATCAATATCATATGCTGTGTCAAGTGCTGCTGACATTAATTGTCTTCTATCCTTGTTTACTGCCTTAGCAGCCAGCTGCGGTTGAAAAAGCCTAGCAGGAGCAGGTCCTCCCTGACATCCTCTGCAAGTCCTCCTTCTAGGAGGTGTCATCTTTTCAACATTTTCGGGTCAAATTAAAAGCAAGCAGACATATATGGAATTTAAGATACTTAGATTTTAAAATATGCTATCCAAGGCTTTGGACAGTTAGTTACCAAACCTCGCACCAATATCCTGCCTTAACATTTTCTCATGTATCAGTTATTTAGTAAATCTTTGTCATTTACTAAATTATACTCACGTCCCAGGGCTTTCCATATCCACGTTATTTTCATGCAGTTCCTTCCACCCATAATGTTTTCTCCCTCCCAATTTTTGGTTTTATTTTTTGTCCCCACCCAACCTGTGTTTCATGGTATAGTTAAATGGCACCACATTCATGAAGGCTTTCTGATTGGTACCAAATAGATGTGATTTTTTTCCTCTGTTAACTTCTATAACATATCCATCTTCCCTTAGGGTCTCAACATTGTATCACTTGCTCATAGTCATTGTGAATTTGTTTCATACTATTCCTTGGAGGAAGCATCTAGCTTTATCTTTTAGACCCAGAGAGCTTCAAAGAATACCCTACGTGTCATACATTCTTAATAGGTCATTATTCTAAGTGCAGAGTTATGGTAGAAATATTTTGAGGCATATACTTACATCAAAATGAACCCCCATACCAAAATTATCACCCCCACACAGAGTGGATCTGTGACAATCTTTTTAATATCTTTTCATCCTCTATCCTAGCTATGGTTGTAGAAGTGAACACAGACCAGAATTAGACCAACTGAATTGTGTCATGGAATAATAGCTCAAGGCACTGAGAGTCCACCATTCTGTACATGGAGAATCAGAAAAGACCTGTATGTAGTAAGATAGAACACAGATATTTAAACTTCACTGGGTATCCTACCATCTACCTTCTGTCCCCAACCAGTTCCAGTTCACCAAGTTCAGTTCTCTCTGTTCTTCCCAGTGACATTAACTTGTTATGCTTAACAGTTGAGCCACCTCTTTATTTCACTTTATCCTTTCAAATTATTGCCTTCCATTTTCCCTGTGTGGCAGTTTAGAAAATAGGATTATATAATACACCTTTGATTTCTGTGAATAACAAAAAAAGTTATTTTAAACAAAGTTTCTCACCTCTAAATCAAGTCCTGCCAATGAAATGAATAGGCTGGTAATAATCAATTACAGAATTCAGAGTTGCAGCCTCTCTGGCCTTTCATCTGTACTTGTGAGCTGTAGAGGGATGACAGTGGATCTTAAAGAACATTTCCAACTCTCTGGGAGTCAAAGCAGAATGTTTCCTTTGACCAAAGCTAGGAATGACAGTGTATAGGCTAAGGCTCTACACCTTAAAATGCTAAAGTCAACTTTGTTTATGAGCGCTACTGCATTGATTGGAACCGATGTGGAAAGAGAAAGTCTGTCTCATTGCTTTATTACAGCTACTATGTTTTTTTGAAATATATCTAGGTATATTATCTTGAGTCTATCCTAGATGATATTCATCTATTATTCTAATCCCTGTACATAAGTGATCTCATTTCATACTTAAAACAACTGAGAAATAGATATTGTTCTTCCCAGGAACATCTGGAAAGAGGAGGAAACAGAGCACAGACCCTGCTTTCTGCTAGCTTCCCATGGACTGCTTGTTAACTTTAATGGGAAGTAATGTGCCACACAGAAATAGATCATGAGTATAAAATGAATTTTAGTAGTGACTTCAGTAATATATGGATCAAAAAACCAAAATTTTAAAAAAAGATTATATTAGGTAGGAAGGGATGTCATGAGTTACAAGAGACAATGAAGTTCGATGCTAACATTTTGTTCTTTGGGATTATTTTATTTGCGTGTTTAGGCTATTTAGGAATGGGGAAAGGAGGAAGGACTCCATCATCAACCCAGATTTATTTTGGAGAAATAAGTGTCATTTGGTGGCATGTCTGCATGTTACTAGCTCTTTATGTTATTGCTATCTGATACAGCTATATCTTAGAAATAATTATTGTTACTATTAAGCTGCAAATACCAATAATAGTGCATCATTCCACAGTCTGCATAACTTATGGAGGAGAGCTAATAGTCTTCACAAGGCAATGGTTTCACACTGGAAAAGCGTTAATAGATAAAAACTGCAATTTTCTGAAATCAGTATGATATCTTTATTATACCTTCTCAGCTCAGTTGGGCCAAATTTGACATTCTAAATTGCTATAATTTGGAGCTCTCCATTTTTATTATTAAATAAGAGCCTAAAATTTTATATATTTGCAAAGAAAAGATAACTTTCCTAATTTTTTTTAGTAACTAGTTATAATTACATGTGGCACTGTGTTATCATTACCTTCTTTGGAGACTAAGAGATACAGGTAGACTTTTCAGAGTTAGATCAAACAGAAGGAAGAGTGAGATAGCAGCTTGATAACTGCCTGGAGGTGCAAAGGTCAAGATATGCTTGAGGGTAGCAAAAATCACTTTATGGCAAGAACTTAAGATACAGGGGAAAGCTAAAGATAAAACTAGGAAGACAGTCTGAGTTCAAGTTGCAGAAGTATTTGAATGACGGACCAAAAAAATTGTATTTTATTCTGTAAGCAATGAGGAGATCTTAAAGGTTAAAGTAGGGTAGTGATATAATAGGAACAATTCTCAAACTCTGGAAACAAAAGAAGAGACATCAGGAAGACGGAGACTAAAGGTAGGAAAATCATTTTGGAAGTAACTGCATATTAATGAATGTGCTATAAATAGGATGCTCTATAATAAATGCCTATAACTTTCATATTGTTCTAATGACCCAGGTCACTCATGCTTTAGGATGTAGTGTAATTATTGCCAAAGCTACACTCAAAATACTTGGGGGAGCTATAATACAGTAGTCAAACACTCTTCTCCACCCACACCACCTTAGAAATATTCTTAAGTTTATAGAAATGCTTAACAAACCCCATAAAACCAAAATCTGCTAATTTGTTAAAGATGCAACTGTTTCACTTACATATTTTCTACAGCTGTTTTCATGTTACAACAATAAAGCTGAATAGTTGCAACAGAGACTGGCCCATAAAGCCCCCCCTCCTTTTTTTTTCTTTCTTTTTTCTTTCTTTTTTTTTTTTTTTTTTTTTTACAATCTGGCCCCTACAGAAATAGTTTGCTGACCCCTGTGCTAGACTACTGTCTGTTCCTGGTGGGGGCCTTCTTTGTTAATCTCTGAACATCCACTCCAGAAATGCAGTTTCCTGCTAGTTTCCTCCTCCCTCTCTAGATTAGCACTGCGTTTTGTCATTTCTCTATTTCCAGTACAGCAGCTGGAAACATACTGTTCCAGAGAACACCTGCCATCCAGTTGGCAAGGATTGGCCAGTGAACACTGCAGCTTCAATGATTACTGTGGTTACCTATGAACATAAATCAAAATGTGCAAGGTAGGTCTAGGTGAAACATCCAGGACAATTCAATGGAATTAGAAAATTGATAGTCTATGCCCCCTTTCCACATAGCTCCCTTCCACTGCCCACTTCCCACTGCTCCAGAAGAACGTCACTGCATAAAAATTTCATAGCAAAGTCTTTGATGAAATTCCTAAAGATGAATAGGAGTGGAAAATGGTAATTATATCTCTACCCTTCTCATCTTATTACAAAAAAGACAAAAGAGAAAGAAATATGTAGCCAAGAGACTTGCAATTTTTTCATCGGTACCTAATAAATGTCCAAATGAAATCAATGTTTTATTATGGAGCCGTGGTAGCTACAGCTGTTTTCCTCCCTGCAAAATGAAGAAGTAAGCAGAGCGCTCTCATCGAACCCCAGCCGACAACCAGGCTGCTCTTCAGGGCCCTAGAACAGACGGGTGGTTTTTGACATGCACAGTCACTGATAAACTCATAATATTCTTCATAATTTTGTGCTAAATTATCTTTATCCATTTCTCCGCACATTGGAGGAAAGTAGATGGCACGAGAATTTCTCCACAATGTCAGAAAGCTGGTGAAGAGAAACAGTCCTTGTTTAAAGTCCACGCACTCCCAGTGTGGTGCATTTCAGCTTGAAACTAATCTGAATGAACCTCCATAAACATAACACGGAGCCAGCGGAACGACAGTCGAAATGCAACATAACACAATTCCGGAACACTCAAAATGCAGTACAAATACAGAAAAAAGATTTGAATGAACGTTTTAGTGTGTCTTTGAAAGTTCATAGTGTCCTTTCTGTGATACAACAAAAGCAAAACTTAGAGCCAATGCATTTCATTGAACTCTTGAAGCAAACAGTCGACAGCTAGATTACCTTGATTTGCAGAGAACTGTCACCTAACAGTTTATTGCATACTTTGCTCTTTGTTCACAGCGTTGCGGATCTGTGTGCAGGCTCAAGAGATCAAATGGGCTTCTGCTTCCACTAGGGACTATATAGCTAAAGATGCAAGAAGAAGGCTGTAGAGCCAAAGACAGTGATGTGAAAATAGATTATTAAAGAATAAAATGCTTTCACTCAGGAAATAGTTCAGATGGTTAAGTATGTCAGCTGTTTAGAGAGAACAATTAACCTGTTGGTTATTTTCTCTGGTATGTGATAGCCTTAATTCAAAGAAAGATGATAACATCTACTGCCATGCTTCAGAATTTGTGTAGTACAAAACATATCTTTTTCCCTAAAATACTTTGATGAATAGTCTTTTCCCACTCCAAAGGCATCCAGGTAGAGTAGAAAGAACACGAGCATTGAAGGCAGGCAAATAGGGTTGAAATTCCAGATACTCCATTTCTATTTATTCCGTATATGACCTTGGAGAAGTCACCTGGCCTTTCTCAGCTTCAGTTCTCTCACCTGGAATTACAACTACCTCACAGAATCACTGTAAGATTTAATAGTGTACTGAAGTCAAGTGCCTGAATATTAATATTATACTATTCATCTATGTTTTGGCCTTCTGAACAATTCAGTGAGACAGAAAGTCAGGCGTTATGATTTTAGTTTTTCCTGTGCATGTCCTATATCAGTTCAGAGATAGAGCAACTCAAGTTGCCCCACAGCTTACTCTGGGTTCTTTCTGCTCTAACCTTATGCTAGTTCATTAGAATGGCTGCAAAATGGATTGGAATATAAGAAGACCCAGTAGGCAAGTTTTCATGGAGTGACTCCTGAGGTCACAAAGTGGTACTTTGCTTATACTGTGTCAAAACATGTGACCAGTGGAGAGGCAGGAAAGCTTTCAGCCAAATATTAATATAATCACTGAGAATACCAAAGATGAAAGACGACTATGGTCAGAGACCAGCAAGGGAGGGGACAGGTTACCAAAGTCCCAGCCAGTGAAATAAATATGGGGCCAGTGTCCAGCAGAGAATGCCATCAGGAAGTAATATTTCAGAAAAGGTAAGCAAAAGCAGGATAGTCTAAGTACATTTTGAGACAAGGCAGCATGAATGGGGGAAGATGCTGTAGGAAAAATCAGGATGGCTGTTCTGAAAACGCAGAAATAAAATTGCTGAAAATGTTCTGCCAGAGGCAGAGCCTCTTTAGAAGGTTCATTCTTTCAGACCTAGAATATTGTCTGTACTCATCAGAAAGGCCCCATGCTTTGAACATAGCGTTTGATACTCTATTAGTCACTACTCTAGGCCTTTCAACAGAGGAAATTTAATAGAGGTAATGGGTTACCCAGTAATAAAAGTTAAGAAGCCAAATGGGATGAAGAGGCAACCCAACGAATAGACCTGCAGAAAGCCTATTATCCTGCAGCTAGACACAGCAGGAGAGCGGGCGTCACCGGAATGCAGAAGCAAAAGCCTGCCAGTAAGGGCTGGGGCCACAGTGCAGTCCACCCAGAATCTGAGACCATGGAAGAAGGGGTAGACGGGTAGGAACTGGAGCCACAGAGGAGAGGCAGCTGCTGCCAGAGACACTGCCTGAGGTAGAGTTGGAGAAAAAGAAAGAACCTGAGTTCTCCCTCCACGCCCCTCCCCCATTCCCTCCCCAGTATCTCCCATCCGCCAAAGCCAGCCAGGAACCCGGAGACCCAGGAGACGGGACACAGCCCGCCTAATAATCCCACGGTAACACAGAGCCTACGAGATGAAACGGAGGGATAGTTTGAGCACTGACCAGCATGGATACCAAACTGAAATTTTCTGTACCAGATGTTTTCTCCTCTCTCTCTCATTTACTTCACTAATATGACCAAAAAATGTTTGTATTTCTGGGTTAATATCTGTCACAAAAAGAGTGTACTATCACGTCCATTATCTCATTATGCTACTTGACTTGTTTTTTCTCAGTGAACTCAGCTTAAATGAATTGGCAAAGATCATCTTTGTCTTTCTTTGTACACTGAGGGTCTAGCACAGCACCAGCCGTCTAGCATGTCTGATGAATGAGTGAACTTAAAGAGTTAAGCTACTGTAACTTTTGTTAAAGTCACTATGAGTAAATTCAGGAGATTTTCTTAGAGCACTTCTAGCACTTCTAGGGACATTTAGTGTAGAAATTATGAGTAAGGTAATGTCATACAAAGATGAGAGATCCAGGAAAATCTCAACATCTGAATTAAAACTTAAAACCTATTTTATAATAAAAAGAGAAAAATGATGAGAAACAAAACTGAATTCATCTTTGGTCACACTAGGCTTCTCATAATTCCCAGTCCTGGCTTTGTTCTTTACTGTTTTTTCCTGCCATTTCTGCTTCTTCAAATGTATCATGGTTGAGGCAGGGTGGCAGTGGAGAGTGAGAATTAAAAAATTAGCTCCTTTGGAAGGAGTGGGAATATCCCCTTAGCATATAGGTCAACACTGGAAAGAAAAGCACTCTTTCTACTAATCCCTATTCTTTCCTGGGCAGCATGGCCATCAGCCATCCTTAATTAAACAAGCCAATCAGGAGTCAAACAAAATACGTACTGGTCCTTGGTACATATTCATTTCGAGCCATATTAGCTAGCTTACTCTCTCAAAATTCTTATCACAGGGGATATATTTAATAACTGTCCTCTCCTACTAGAATGTAAGCTCCATTAGAGCAAGGACATGATCTATTTTTCTCACCTTGCAAAGATTTGCTTAGTAACTATTGTCAAATAAATAGAGCCTTGAAGAATACTGTTCTGCGGCATCTAAGATGAACTTCTAGTTCCTCCTTTTTAGAAACTGGCAAAATATTTTTTATTTTGATCTATTCTCTGCTTCGCTAGTCTAGATTTCTCTTACTTAAAATCCAAAACCCCACAATATTCTTACCCCCTACTCTTCTCTACTGAAATATTCCTTTGTCCACTTAGGGTCCTTTTCCTACAAAGTCATTAATTTTTGTATCTACAACTATTTAAATACAGAAATAATGAGTTCTACAAACACATCAATATGTTTTGCAGTCAAATGCTCTACCACTGAACTATACCCCCTATCAATATATTTTGAAACATTATGGTTGCCTGCTGTGTTGGCTAGCCACGAGCAGCTTATACCTCTGCTTAATCCTACTGCACCCGTGCTGTTGAGAGCACTCACGTGCTAGCGTGTGTTTCCTACTGAAGATACCATTTTCTGCCATGTACTTTCTGTGCTTCTTGGAAGAAGATTATGTAGAGTTTTTCAACAATCTCATCTCTTCCAGCCATAGCAAAACACAGGAGCCATGGCATTTCCTTGAAATTGATCACCCTCCAAACTCACTGACAAAAACAGGGGCTCTAATTTGAACATTTCACACCGAATGTCACTAAATCTCATATAGTTATGAAAGTATGCCTTAGCAAATTTGTTTTAATATTCAGAGTGACATTTTAATATAAACATAAACTTATAGAACTTATGCTGATTTAATACCACAATTAGTGACTATAAAACAGATCTTCATTATATTCAAAATTATCTATAGTTATATTAAACATTTACAAAGTGGGGCATTTTTAAACCACTTAAGTTTTCCACTTGCTTTTAATAACACATAGGAAGACTTTCAAAAAAGCATGCATATGTACATAAAACTGAATTTTCTGATATTATGTGGCAGGACTGTTAACACACTATTGAATACTAAAGAGTTCAAACCCAAAAAGGGAAAGAAAAACTTAAATCTGCTTAAAGAAAGAAATAGCTCATTTTGTCAGTGTTAAACAGATAGTCCAATGACAATATCCACATATAAAAGCCAATTAATTTGGGTCCTTTAATTGGATTTCATTCACACTTAATGCATGAATAATCTACTAACTAAAGATAAGTAACATGAGAATTTCCCCCACTTTGGTCTACCAGTGACAAAAGAACAAAAGTCATCCCAAAAAGTTCTCCATACACAATCTAGAAAACACATCATTCCTGCAAAAGCACTCACCACTGAAGGGTAACTATGACTTTAGCTATTTGAGTCCTGTCTTCTCTCATGCTGCTAGTTGAAGAAATGCCTGTCACCTTGACAAAGGCCCATGCTGTATTTGTGTTGTCATTTGAAAGTAGACTGTGCAGTTGCAGGAAAGGTCAAAGAAGGCATGTGCATGTGGTGGCACCCCCCAGGTTTCTGTTAGGCATGGGCCTTCTGTTGCCTCCAAGTTAACCACCAAGGCTCACTTCAATTTGTAAGACAGCAGACAGGAAGCAGGAATCCTGCATGTTACATTTTTGTTGAGGATGATAGCAGAAGCATCTGGCTTTCAGGGGCATCAGAGTTAGTAATTCAGAGTGTGGGCCCAGACCCCATAGCGGACAGCAAGGGGAGGAGAGGGGCTTTACTACAGAAGCTTCTCAAAGTGGTTGGAAGGTCATTCCTTCAAGGGATAGACTCCAAGCCTGATAATGGGAAAACCTTAATGCCTACTAAGAGAGTCCTTTTCTGCCTACTCCAGCAGGAATGGGTTCTACTGAACCAGAGGCACTTGTGTGATATACTCATCTTCTTGACTTTTTGTTTATTTGCATCCCCACTCTCCCCTGCTTCTTAAAAAACTACCTCTCCAATCATTCCCAATGGCATACACATTTGCTATACCTTCTGTACTACAAAAAGAATGAAGAGAAACTTTCTCTTGACTTCAAACTTCTCACAGCTAACATCCCTTCACTGTTCCCCTAAAGTATAATTCTTTAAAGAATTACCCTTACTTCTGCATATATTTTCAACCCATTCCAACCTCACTGACCTCTCCCCACATCACTGAAACTGCTGTGCACAAGGTTGCTTACAGCCTCCCTGTTGTTGAGTTAAGTGGCAGCCTGTCATTTGACCTCTCACACTTGGATTCCATTAGGCATTTCTTTCTTGGAACTCTGTGCTTCTGTGACCATATTCTCCTGATGTCATTCATCTTCTCTACTCCTTACCCTCTGACCCTAAGTGACTGTCTACTTATAGATGGAATTTAATGCCATGGGAATGGATGCAAGGTCCAGATTCCCACATCCAGGTCACAAACACAATAGCCTAGACAATGCAAAATCGTATCTAAAATACAGCCTTAACATACCCCCTCTACCCCCCAGAACGTACAAGTTATCTATTAAATCACATTTAAACCAAATGGTTCTACTCAAAACCATCCACTGAACATGGAATAAAATCCAAACCTCCTGTAGGACCCAGTATCTGCCTCCTGTTCCAATTTATCTTTTATTCCTCCATATCACCATTCCCCAAACACAGTGAGTTCCTGTGGGCATACAGAGTTTTCATACTTCGGCCTTCACACCAGCTATTGTCTCTGCCTGAGATGTGCTTTCCCTACTACTCTTTGAATGACTTCATCTTTCTCCTCCTTCTGGGCCAAATGGAAATGTCATTTCTTCAGAGAGTTCATCCCTGGTAATATATAATACTGTTTCATTGGAAATTGAGTTCCAAACAACTCACTTCCTCTGCTTTGGTACACAGCCTCTTTGGAAGTTGGAACTATTACATACAACCCCAGAAGTTAACCAGCATGCTCTTTGTGCCTCATGATTTCTTCTATTCCTTGGTCCTCCATTCCCCCTGACTACATAAGTCTTTCTTACCAGCAAAATCTGCTCTCAGAGCAAAAATACTCAGTGCTGTGGCTTACTTCTTCCCTTAAAAAAAAAAAAAAAAAAAAGAGAGAGAGAGAGAGAGAGAATGAGAGCTAGAAAGAGAGAGGGAGAAGAGAGAAAGCTTTGTCTCTAAGTGTTTTAACAAATGTGCCTTCCCAAATAAGAGGAAAATTTTTTGTGAAAAAGAAGAGTGCTGTTTGATTCCTAGGCTCTTTCCAACACCCGGGAAAGCATGCTGTTAGGATTCCACTTACTTCAATTCCCAGTGTGCCACATCAAATGTTGAGAAGATTTTTTTTTTATGACTCTAAGTCATAATATGTTTTCATGTTATGTTTTTATAACATAACATGTTTTCAACATGTTACCAGAGATTTATGTTATGGTTTGGTTATGTTATGGTTTCATAACATGTTTTCAACATGTTACCAGAGATTTCCTGAACTGCTCAATGGAAATATTTTAATGCTCAGACATACTTACTAAACCCATCTGTAAGTCTTGAAGGAGGCTAGTGAATATACCAAACACACAAAACTCCACATTATCTCTTTGCAAGCATGAGAACTAACATGACCTTCCCTGCCAGTCCCAAGGCCAGATTATGGTCTCACAATTGAGTGGCATCTCACATTAGCAGCAGACAACCAATCTGCATAGATGTAAAGAGGCACCAGGGCAAGATCAGTACCTCAGTGGTCACCCATGAAGAGATTTCAACTGGACTGACATTTAGATTTGTCAAAAAGACTATCAAAAAGATAATCAAACCCCAGAATATATTGTTGCTTATATTTTATTGTATATTTTATTAAATTCTGAAGCTAACAATATTACTTTAAGACTGAGTACCCAAACAATAACCCAAGATCATAAAACAAATCAATGTGGAAATGATTTAATTTATATGAATTGAAGCAACAGCCAACTTTCAGACACATCAACACCTGATGCCTGTCTTTAGCTGTAGTAATATCGAAATGATTCCCATTGCCCTTGAAATATGGGCTTATACAGAGGGCCCTCCCCTGAAAAAGAAAACCAAATCAAACCCAATACTTGCATCCAAATCAATAAAAAGCAACTGTTACAGGAACTCCTTCATACCACATTTATGCCTCCACCTCATCAAGTCATTTGCATTGCCAGTTAGAACAAAGCAATAGTTCTACCCCCAAGACTGACAGTGCACTACAATTGCATATTGCATTAGCATTTTTTTTTTTTTAAGATTTGTGAGAGAGAGAGAGAGAGAACAAGCAGGGGGAGCTGCAGTCAGAGAGAGAGGAGAAGGAGACTCCCCACTCAGTGGGCGGACCCCAACGTGGGGCTCAATCCCAGGACTCTGAGATCATGACCTGAGCTGATGGCATGCACTTAACTGACTAAGCCACCCAGATGCCCCTATTGTATTAGCTTTAATTAAGCCATCAGAATTTACTTCAGGACTACTTATATGCCATTTCTTGATCAGCTTTGCAGAGGGAAAAAACCGCATTTAATAGTAAAATTATTCTTTTGCTGAAAGAATGAAAAATCTTGTTTCTGAAGAGCTACACTGAATGATCAGAGTCATATATCGAACTTAGCCACTTCTCTACTCAGCTGTTGTGAAGACATTTTTCCCCCACATTTCTCCTGCCTCTTGGAGGAGCCCACTTCAAGGCTAGCATACTGCCACAGTGCAGCCACATACCCCGATGGCAGCAGCCCACCACAGGGGACTGCACACAGTAGGCATGAAGTCATATGGTTCCTGCCACCAAATTAGAGTAAACACTAGGAGTCACACAGCAGCAGAAGTACAATTTTAGAGATGTCATTCCAACGAGAGCCATGTTAAGCTGTTGGATTCCAGGATGCTTGCAGTGAAATTGGTTGTCCCCTAAATGGTTTCCTCTAAAAATGTAATTGCTTTGTTCTGGGTTCAGAAAGGCATGTTGGGGGTCGGAGGGTGTGGAGAGCACAATTTCCATCCCCTACTGCTGCACAGATTCCAGCTGCAAGTATAAGGGCTGGTAAAACAATAAAGTCGTCGTCTTTTATCTCGATGCCAGATATATTCTTCGCTTGGCTTCCAGACAAAATTCACTTATAATTATCTTCGGAGCTGGCAGTGGCCACTGTCTAAAACTTTGTAAATGTTCCAGGGAAGCCCTGTGTAGCTGGCGTTTGTGTCAAGCTGGGCAGGTGACTGTCCCCCTAACTGCTGCGGTGTCATTTCGTTCACACAGAGGCAAGTACGCAGGCGATGTGGAAGCGCAGCAGGGAAGTAACCGCGGTGGTAACTCACATATTACAAAACACACGTGCAATTCCTCTTTGGCATACTTCATGAAACCTAAGTTGACATTTTATAGCTAAAGAAAGTTTTTGTACTGAACACTGTGTTAAAAGAGCACTGGGTTGTTATGCATAGACATGCTGTTTGCAATATATAATTTTAACTATTGCAATGTATTATTAGACATGAGCTTAAATATTTATATTGAGAACCCTTACAACATCTAAGTGCCATCTGTAACAACTTTATTTATGGTTTCCAAAAACATTTTTCCCCTTGTTCTGACTGAATCAATCACTGTTTCCTTCTTCTTTATCCTCTTTTTAAAAATCTTATTAAAGAAGTACAATTTAATCATATGCCCAGATGTATTGAAAAGAATATTGTTTAACATAATTTTCTGACAATCTTAGAGGAAGAATACAGGGAAGGCTTGAATTAATTTAAACACACAATTTTTGTGTTTTGGTCATTAAAATGAGCAAATTTTACATACCTCCTTTAAACTGGAGTTTCTCTGTGTGTAAACTAACTTAAAGAACTAAAGAAACCCAGGTTTTAAATGTTTGTCTCTTAGTTTAGGTTTTATCTACACATAATTATTTTAAATTAAACAGGAGAGTTTATGTCATACATTGATGCTTCACAAATTGATAACAAGTCTATCTTTTAGTTGTCCAAGGTCACACAGCTAGTAACTGAAGGATCTTGGACTTGTCACAGTCTCCTAGCTATGGTCAGTAACATTCCCCTGCCACCCCAAGTGTCCTGCATTAGCAGTGATTCACCGTTTTTCAGATAACATTAAGAAAGGCAGGAGCACTGGGTGGCTCAGTGGGTGAAGCATCTGCCTTTGACTCAGGTCATGATCTTAGGGTCCTGGGATCCCGTCCCATGTCAGGCTCCCTGCTCAGCAAAGAGCATGCTTCTCCCTCTCCCCTCTACTGTTCCCCCTGCTGTGTGCTCTCTGTCAAATAAATAAAATCTTTAACCAAAAAAAGAGAGAGAGAGACAGAGAGAAAAGTAAAAAAAAAAAAAAAAAAAAGTTTAAAGAAAAGGCAAGCCAATTTAAACACCTTCTCCACACACACACACAGACACACACATTTTCCAGATTTTTTTTTAAATAAATGAGCTAGTAGCTGCAACTGATGTGAAGACATTGCAGTGGAGTGGTCTCTGTCATGCAGTGAAGGGCACAGATAACAAGATGGAGGAAAAAGAGAAAGCATCACAGAGACCGGCATTCTTAAGGTCAGAGCTTTCCAGTCCTCAGGTGGAGGTTATAAAGGCAGGACCCTAATCCCTGTCAGCTGCAACACACACAACAGTGCCCCACTCCCACTCATCCCCATCTCCAACTGTATTGACTGGAAATAGCTGTTCCAGAATAGCCCCTGCAGTGGGCTCTGTTCAAGCACACACCAGACCCCATCCAGTGCCCCTCAAGAGTGTGGAAAAGAATCCAGATTTTCTATGTCAACAAAAGATCATGGAAGTTAGCAAAGAAAGAGAAGCTTATAAACAAGCTTCCAGACCCAATGAGTCTTGTGGTTGCAATGAGGGGATGCCCTGTAGGAGACAGATAGTAGTCTGTGTGATTAGAGAGATAGCAGGAACCATGACTTTTCCTTGGACGCCAGCATGGAGGGCCACCCATACCCAAGGACCAAATACATCAATGTCCATGTTAGAGAAACAGCATGCATGAGTTCCAGGAACCAGATGTGGTTTTTACACCTCAGAACTAATTCCAGGAAGGAGGAGAATACACCAGTAACTGACAGTTTGTTTTGTTTTCTGCCGGCAGGCAAAATAGAGGTACAAATAGAGAATAAAGTTGTTATACATGAATAAGGTTGCGAGAACCCCTAAATACTTGAAACCATGTAACAAATCCCTGTACAATGGGAAAAGTATTAATTCCAAAAAAGAAATGGGCATTTTCTCCTCAGAATTTTACATCAGAGCCATTTTCCATCTCAAATGTGGAGAATTAAAATCCTTAATTCTTAAAGGAACGATAACTCTTTGAGAGCATTTTGTAAAACATACAATATCCACATTCCTTGGCTTCAATCCTAATTTCTTGCTGTTTTAGGAAATATCCAGGTTTCTAAACTGACTTTCTTCTATATACCAAGTTTTACACAGAACCTCAGCTAAGATTTCTAAGGCATGTGAAACTCATCTGTTCTTCAAGCTTTCTGTGAAGATCAGTGTTCTAGTGTTGGCATGTGAAAGCAAGGAGGGACACTTGCCACCCTAATATTACAACATGCCTCCCTCGGCCTTACAAGAGAATATGTTTAAAAAAAAAACACCTAAGTAGAGATGGAGGTTTGGGGAAATATAACTCATCCATAGATAATACAATACAAAACAGGACAGTGAAACATAAGTCACGGTTTTTTATTTTTTCCTGCCAAAGTGTAAACCTTATAGATATTTTTATCAAGAGAAAACAAAAATTGGAGTCAACCCATGATTGCCATCTTGTGGAGAGATCCAGCACTATCTTGCCAGAATTTTTGTCCCTCAGGTGTTAGAATAAAAATGCCTCCGGAGATTTCCTCAGGCACTCTTTCCATTAATAATCCTTGCTGCAAATAAGCTCTACCTCATAACTGACCCAAATCCCCTGGGTTATCTCCCGGAGATACGGGAAGGAACTGCTACCACTTATTGAGCTGTAATGCTTTACATGCCCGGCCAACTTATTCAATCACTCCTGTGACTTTACTCTTCCAGGTTAAAAAGTTCCACACTATCTGACATTTCCATCAAATTCCTGTGTTCCAGCACTTGAAATTGCCAAACTTCCTAAAACTTGGTCTGTGTTTTGTGGTTTGGGTCATTTCTATGCTTGTTTACTCACTTCATGCAGTTTTTAAGGCATCTGAATGGCCCATCTTTGTCCTCCTTGGGGAACACCCCTGAGAATTTCTGCAGAGGCCAGTACTGGGTCTGAGGGTTCTACCGCTTCCAACTCTCCTGAAGGAATGCTCAGAGTGTGGGAAAAGTCCTTCTACTCCAACACCTCCAGCCAGTTGCCAAGGGAATCAAATCGTACTACAGATATTCCCGATTCTCTCTCAAGCACGAAGTTAAATATCCCAATTAGTCCACTATACATGTATGCTAAAAATAATTTTGAAACCTCCAAATACTGGACAATCTCCCCTTTGCTTGATCGCCACCTTCTACAATCTGACTTTGTTTTATCACAAGTATCGTGAAAAATACTCTTCTTCCCATATACACATCCTCCATAAATGGAGAGCCAGCAAGTCCTGACAGCTCTACTTTCAAAAATAAATCAATTTTTTTGACCATTTCTCTTTTACTCCTACTACCATTTCTCTTTTACTCCTACTACCCAGAATGAAGTCCAAGCGAATATCGTCCCTTGCTTCAATGTTTACAGTAGCCTTCTAGCTAATATAATATTGTTCTACTCATGCCTCCCTGCAGTCTACTCAACACAGAAACCAGAATGACCCAGCTAAGACACAAGTTAGATTGTGGCAATCCCTGCTTTGCTCCAAAGTCTCTCATGACTCCTAGAACAAATTCAGAATATCAAAATCTTTGCTAGAACATGCATGGCCCCATTCTCTCTACCTCATCCCCTAAACTCCTTCCTGAGTCCACTCTGCCCCAGCCACACAGGCCTTCCTGCTACTCCTCACACAATCAAACCCACGCCTGCCTCAGGGCCTTTGCTCTTACTATGCCTTCTCTATAGAATGTTCTCCCCCACGGTACACTCATGGCTCACTCTCTCATGACCTTCAGGTCTTTTCTCAAAAGTCACCTTCTCAGCAAGGCCTTCCCTGGAAATTCTAGATAAAATGCCATCTCTTCTCCCATTTAATATCTTCCTTTGTTTTAGTTGTACTCCTTAGCATTCATAACCTACTGGCAAATATTTTTCTTGTTTATCACCTGTACTAGTCTTCTATTGCTATCATAATAAATTACCACAAATTTAGCAGCTTAAGACAACATAAATTTATCATCTCACGGTTCTGTAGATCACAAATCCAGTGGGCTTCTCTGCTCCAGGTCTCACGGGCCTGAAATCAAAGTGCTGGCAGGTTAGGCTCTTAGCAGGAGCCTCTAGGAAGAATCTTCTTCCAGATTTATTCAAGCTGTTGGCAGAATTCAGTTCCATGGGGTTATTTAGCTGAAACCCCGTTTCCTTCTCTGTTGTCACCCTCAAAGTCTTCCTTATCCTCTAAGGGCTGCCTCAACTCCTTGGCTCATGCTCCCCTCACTTCATATTCAAAGCTAAGTGGAAGGTCTAGCTCTTCTCAGGCATCTAATCTCTTTACCTACCCTCTTCAAGCCTCATCACACCTGCTTCCTTCTTCTGCCACATTGCTGATTCCAGTTGAAGAAAGTTCTCTGCATCTCAGGGTTCACGAGATTAGCTTGGGCCCACCTGGATAATCCAGCCTACTCTCCCTATTTGAAAACCCTTAATCTTAACTACATCAGCAAAGTCCCTCCACAGCAGGATCCAGATTCAAGTTTGATTAAATAATCATGTGATGAGCATCTTGGGCTACGGCCTTTAGAAGCCTGCCTACTGTATTGTCAGACTATCCTGACACAATATAAATCCCAGGAAGGCAAGATTTGTTCTAGTTTAATGTAGCACGGTATGTCTAGCATCTAAAAGCAGGGCCTGAGACAAAGTAGACAAACAACAAATAAATCCTGGATGAATGCATCTAAATTAAGAGTTTTTTTCTTGATTCCAGTATCGTTAACATACAGTGTTAAATTAATTTCAGGTATACAATATAGTGATTCAGCAATTTTATATATTACTCAGCATCCAAGAGTTCTTAATGTGAATATGTGAACTCCACAAAATGATATGTAAAAAATATGTACCATGCATGCATGTGTACTTTTTTTTCATAGAGGTTAGATCCATAACTTTCATCAAATCCTTAAAATGGTCATACCTCCCAATTTGCCTGGATTGATCTTCATTTATACCTCTTCGCTTAGGATAATTAATTATTCATTGGACTCCACTTACCCTCTCAGAGTGTCCAGGTTAGTATGATAAATTTCATGATTATCTTAGGTTCTCAAAAATGTTCATGGTCCAGCAAAAGTTTAAACTCTTCTGATCTCTTTAAGCCTTTATGTAGGGCTGTATTTAAACGTGCACAAGCACGTTTAGTTTTCTAGGTTTCCTCGTAAAATATACATCCACTCCCTTGAAAACACAGCAGAAGTATTTTTATAATTAAAGACCAACAAGTAGTTCCTGACAAAACCCACCAATTACCTATCTCATCAAAATACCACATCACCTCAGATTATAAATATGAGAAATGGTAATGGGTATTAAAAAAAATATGTGACACTAAGAATTGTCCACACTGCCTTGGATGCGGTACTGTGTCCCACCTCTTCAGTGAGATAATAGAACACTTTCTGTACTGTAACATTTCTTAGAAATACTTGTACTACAGAATTCTTGTTCTAGAAGATATATAGGATAAGACCTCAACCATTTTAAGTGTATTCGTGCCTTGTATATGACATAAGAAATACAGACTATTTAATAATTACACTTGAAAGCTGGTATCCATGGAAAATATTTCAGTTGTCCCAAAGGCTTTCCTTTATTTCTAGTACAGTATATTGGGGAAGATCAGCTTGGTTAGGGAATCTAATGAGTTTTTTGTTTTTCTTGCCATGCTCCTTTCATAAAAATTTTGAG
Organism: Enhydra lutris kenyoni; assembly: GCF_002288905.1. NCBI lineage: Eukaryota > Metazoa > Chordata > Mammalia > Carnivora > Mustelidae > Enhydra > Enhydra lutris. The sequence goes on along the minus strand of NW_019154142.1, from coordinate 10,883,492 downwards.
TTCATTCACTTTCTCTTAGAGAAATTTGATAGTGGCCTTACTGCCTGGTCACCAGTTCCATCTGCAAATCTAAGGGCAAACGATACACTCTGTTGAGAAAATTGACTATCTGTCTAAATGATTAAGGAGTTAAGGGACTTTGTATAGCTTTATAAATCTGCCTTCCCTCCACCACCCTGCTCCAAAAGCTTCATTTAGAGACTTTTTTTCAAACTTATGTTAAATGCAAATTGTTTCTAATCAGCCACTCAACGCAAGGAATCTGTGTGTGTTATGTTTTAGCTGTAAAAAATGCATCTGCTGAGATTATAAATTCTATTTCAAGTTACATTAACAGAACAAGTTACCTCGAGAAGAATTCTGAATGAAATAAAAATGTCCCTCATTTCAAGCACATGATTCCTATTAAACCCTCTTTTCTTCTTGGTCCTCTTACCCCTCTGATATGCTTGTAGTTTACCTTTCTGTGCCTCTAGACAGCCTTTTCCCCTTCTTGGTCAGAATAAATCCACATTCCATATTACAGACTCCAGATAAGTAGTTGCCTATTTTCAGTGCCCTAAGCGTGCAGCCCTAAATTCCTCTACCTATGACTAACTAACCCATGGGATTGAGAAGACACACCATTTTTAAAGAGAGAAAAAACAAACAAACAAACAAACAAACCCTTCACAGTGAATACCAAGATAAAGAATTCTGAGTGGATTAAGCCCACATGTGGCCAAGACACCTTTGCAATCCTCTGCTATGTGATAGTTAGTACCAAAGGTGACCTGAAGTAGCTTTAAAACACAAAGAAACTGAGAGAGAATAACTCAGGTTTTCATCTACACCTCGACACATTTTCTTCAAAAGCCATCTGCTGAAGGAATAACAACATCACAGGCAGGGGCCAATGCTCTCAGTCTTGTAAACTGTGGGCAGTGTCTCTGCTCAAGGATGATCTGCTGACCAATAACCTCCACAAGAATGCATCAGCAGTGATGAATATTAAGGAGGGGAGGGCACGTGATGGGATGAGTGCTGGATGTCATACACAACTGATAAATTACTGAACACTACATCTGAAACTAATGATGTACTATGTGTTCACTAATTGAATTAAAAAAAAAAAAAGAAAGAAAAAAAAGAAAAGAAATGCAACATCCAAACCTGCCTCAACCCAGCCAGTCCTTCTCCTTTTCTCCACACTGACCCTTTCTAATTGTGGTAAGATATACAGAACATAAAATTTACCATTTTCACCATTTTTAAGTGTACAATTCTGTGACATTAAGCACACTCGCACTGTTTTCCTACCATCATCCATCCACACTTTTTGCATTTTGCAAAGCCAAAATTCTGCACCCATTAAATAATTGTTCTTCATTCTACCCTACCTGCTCACACTTACCTTCTTAAATTAACTTAATTTAAAACTTTTGTTTCTAAAATTGGTGGAGAGTTGGTGGATAAGAATGTACTCCTGGTACGTATATCTTTTCCTACTGAAAATGGCCTTTTTTTTTCTTTTTAAGATTTTATTTATTTATTTGACAGAGAGAGAGAGAGATCACAAGTAGGCAGAGAGGCAGGCAGAGAGAGAGGGGGAAGCAGGCTCCCTGCTGAGCAGAGTGCCCCATGCAGGGCTCAATCCCATGACCCTGGGATCATGACCTGAGCTGAAGGCAGAGGCTTTAACCCACTGAGCCACCCAGATGCCCCACAACTGAAATGGCCTTTTAAATTAAACTTAATCTACCACAGTCTATTACCATTTCAGTCAGGACTATTTTATTTGCCAACGACAGAACCTAAACTCAAATTTTTAGGGAATGAGAACAGATTAAAAAAAGAGAGAGGAACTATACAAACTGCTTGTGTACCTGTGGAAAGATAGGATTAGAGGTGGGGTTTAAAAATACAAGAAAATAGGGCACCTGGGTGGCTCAGTGGGTTAAAGCCTCTGCCTTCGGCTGAGGTCATAATCTCAGGGTCCTGGGATCGAGCCCCACAGGGACTCTCTGCTCAGCAGGGAACCTGTTTCCTCCTCTCTCTCTGCCTGCCTCTCTTTCTACTTGTGATGTCTGTCAAATAAATAAAATATTTTTTAAAAATAAAATACAAGAAGAATTCAAATATCTTTAAGACCATGTAAGACACTCTCTACTATTTCCACTTTGTTCCTCCCAATCTAATGAATGTCAATAGATGGGGGGGGCGCAGGGGACAGCTAGCATGGCTGGAGACAATTTGGGTTCTCACAACTCAGGATTGCTACTATAATCTAATGGATAGATCTCAAAGAAGCTGTCAAACATCCTACAGTACACAGGACAGCCCTCAAAACAAAAATTTTCTGACACCAAGTATCAATAGCATCAAAGCTGAGAAACCCTGATGTACTCCATATCTATTCCTTCCATATGTTCAGTAACACAAAATCCTCAATTTCTAAGCCACTCATCTGGTGGTCTCACCATGAAAGGATTAAAATTTCTCCCTAGCTTCAATTTTTAAAACTATCTAGGAAGGACTCTAATCAGACTTATTTTTGAGTGAATTATCAATCAACCAGAGTCAGGAAGGGAGTGGTCATAGGAAGATAGGGCCCAGAATGGCCTCTCAAAGCCCCTTTCCTTGCTTTTTGTTTTTTTGTTCTTTTTAATATTTTATTTATTTATTTGAGAGAGAGAAAGAATGAGCAGGAAGAGAGGGAGAAGCAGGCACCATGATGAGCAGGGAGCATGACAAAGGACTGGATCCCAGAACCCTGGGATCATGACCTGAGCCAAAGGCAGACACTTAACCGAACCAACCAAACCACCCAGGTGCCCCAAAGCCCCCTTCCCTGTATACATGCCATTCTCAGAAAAGGAAAATTGCAATGATCTGGGGAAAGATTCCAAACAGTGTGTACCGCAAAGTAGAAGTTTCTTGTTGTAACTGTAATTTTTTTTTTTTTTAAAGACACTCTTTGTGTTCACTCTTCCTGTGGCAAATTTTCTAGGATGGAAAAATTTGTAACTGGAGTACTTACCATACTTAAGTGGGGTTTTTTTTTGTAACCAGCTAAAGTGTTTAATCATCTAGTTTTAAGCAGAAATAATCTGCCCAAAATATAAATTAATTCAAGTAATGAGATATGCAAAACAGAAGGGGAAAAGCGTAGATATTTATAAGGTTCACTTTTGAAATTGGCAAAAATAATGAATCTTTATGTCTGCAGTTATAAAATTCGACTCCTCTCCTCTTAGTATCTCTATCTTCTGTTAGATTGCTTGCAGATCCACTGAAATTAGATGTCAGTGTAAATTATGGTACAGGCGGACTTACTAGTCAAAGCTATGAAGGGTAGACATATAAAAACAAGGTGCTATTGAGTGTAATTGCTTCTGATCTTAAAATTCTTAAGTGACAAAATTGATGCTGATGTGGTATTTGCATCAGGTAGTCCCTTTCATTGACACTGACTCAGTTGGGGACATTTTTTTTCTGAGTGGTTTTATTTTTTCTTCCTAATTCTTAAGTTCCAGAGCAAGAAAGTCAGCAACTTATAAGTTAGGTAGATCTAATAAGTGAATAACAGTAAGTAGAGGAAGTGGAGATCTCCAGATTTCTTCCACAGACCGTGGCCCTGTAAAGTCTGAAGTGAGAAAATGAATCCATATGAAGAGCATTTGGAGATAATACTTGGAAGGAAGTTAGCACTTTCTTGAACCTTGCTAAATTAGGAAGAAAGCCCCATTTGCAAACATTTCCATTCTTGTCTATTTCAATAAGGAGAGAGATGAAAAAACATGACCCACAGGGCTCCTGGAGGAAGGAGATGCATGGTTTTGTCTGCTAATTTAAATACTTAACAAGCCACAGGGAAAAAAGAAGACATCCCATTCCACTGCCCATAACATATGTCAGTAAGTCTTAAAAATAAATCATACCATGGACGGCTTGTGAACAGTGCTCAGCCTCCTGTGAGACATTAGCGCTTGTTCTTGAGCCAAAAAAGGCAAACAGTCCAACTGTCTATCTAATATTTGTTCTTCCCTGCCATGAAAAACAGTTTCCAGAAGACAGCAAAGATAATTAGTTAATTCTTACCCTCACTCCATGGCAAAGTTATAATGTTCTCTCTAATAATTTTATCCTATAGAACTTCTTTGAATTAAAGGAGGATATTTCAGTAATATTTTTAGGTTTAGCAGAACTATGACATCTGAAGGAAATAAGAAGCTGCCTTTATGCTTTATATGAATCAAATTAATAAATATTGCCTGAAGATGAAGGTCTCTGGGGATCTAATACTGAGATTAGGCTATTCATTGGAAGAAAAAATAGTGAATGAGATTTTTTTTTTCCTGCTCTGTCATGCTTAAATTTGACTAAAACTACAAAACAGTGTGTTTTCAAATATTTCCAAAAATGATCCAACTGGTTATTTGAGGAAATATTTAAGACTGAAATATAGGGGCGCCTGGGTGGCTGAGTGGGTTAAAGCTTCTGCCTTCGGCTCAGGTCATGATCCCAGGGTTCTGGGATTGAGCCTGATATCGGGCTCTCTGCTCAGCAGGGAGTCTGCTTCCGCCCCTCTCTCTCTGTCTGCCTCTCTGCCTACTTGTGATCTCTATCTGTAAATAAATAAATAAAGTCTTAAAAAAAAAAAAAGGCTGAAGTATAGTATTAATGGCAGAAAATGAGTCTGAGTAAGAAACTGGAAACTTCAAAGCAGCTGTTTTCTACCCAAGTCTTCTTGATAGTGTAGCTCAACTGCAAGGAATTGTGTGTCTGTTCCCACTCAATGTATGATCAATGTCACACATGATCCATTTCGCTGTGCCTCTCTAGTCTGATGAGGAATAGCGAGGTAAGAGGGGCAAAAATGAGGTAGGCAGGGATGAAATCAAATTACACTAAAAAAACCACAATGTTGTTTGGGTGGAGAGCTTACTCATTACTGCCTGAAATATAGTCCCCCTACCCACCACTCCACCCCACCCCCACCCCCACCCCCCAATTATTACTGGAAGTCTGCAGGAAAGGTCCCATGTGATGTCTTGACCATCAAGGGGCATCTGATTTTTCCTCATCCCCTGTCCCCGTTCTCTTGAGAATATGTTTAAGGTCCACATAGCCTAGTCTGGTGCCTGACATTTCTGACACAGAAGGTACTCCACAGCATCCAACCCCCAGAAAGTATTAAGCCAACAACTGGGTGGAATCTCCAAGGCAATGTTTTAGTCCAAGCCTCGTCTCAACTGCTGATGCATCGTGTAACCTCTGTTGAGGTACAATGAGCTCCGACTTCTATGCAGATTGATACTGTGTAAAATTTCCAAAGGCATCAGCAGCATCTCTCAGATGGTAGTGCCTCCAATGCTTGTTCTTCTGGGCGTGGAAACTGGCTGCTACTATGGCCTGTTCTTGCCAACATGAGGACTACATCATTTCTGGGAGGACAGACCAACACTACACAGCAGCTTTGCTATGTTCTCTGGAGTGCCTGAACACACAGAACCATGCTGGGTTTTGCCCACAGGTATAATGATGTCCTCTCCCTCACGTGTGGTACTGTTATGTCTGCGACAAAATGGAGTCATTTCCTATTTCAAGAAGTGGTAGGGAAGGCACATAGCTGACTGACATCTTATTACGCCTCACCACCAAGCCCTGAGCATTATTATTAGAGCAAACTTTGAGACACTGACTCTCCATTGAGAAATCAATTTTTTCCCATGAAGTTCCCTTATCTGCAATGGGATAAATGCAAGTCGATTCCTAGTGGTTTCTGGCCAGAACACCATGTCTGAAACCCTGTGGGAAACATAGCTTAGGCTTTTTCCACAAGACCTGAAGCAAATACTCCCTGCTCTCCCTTAAAGTCACTATTTTTAAATTTTAAAAATATATCCTCTTTGCTGTACATGTGTAGAAAAACACTAACAAAAACTGAAGGACTCATAAGAAATGAAGAAGGAAAGGGAAGAGAAGAAGGAGGAGAGGGAGAAGAGAAAGATGAAGAAGAAGAAAAGGAAGAAGAAGAAGAAGAAACCCCACTAAACCAAAAGAAAAGTGAAGAACAAAGTCTCAGTGCAGGAACAATCCTGAGCTCCTTGTAACCGAGTGTGTTTAAACCAACAATATCCTCATAATCTTCCCTCTACCTCTCTCTCTTTCTCACACACACACACACACACACACACACACACACATCTGGCGACATTCATCCAACACTATTTCTAAGCATGCCTGGTATCTATTTCTTTCTTTTTTCTTTTTTTTTTCTTTGGTATTTTTGATATCATTTTCAATGATAACCAGCTATGGCTTTTTCCTATTTTCCTATTTTTTCTATTTTCCATCCTCTCTCTTTTCCCATTCAAATAACACCTTTCACTTCATTAGTCTCCTTTAAGTTATAGACACCTACCAAACTATTAGGAAATAAGATATAAAATGTTTCAAAGTAACTTCAAAACCATAAAATAATCACAACAAAGAAATTAAAACTTTATACATCAAAGATTTCCACATACTTAATCACTAAAACTGAGGAAAAGGGCTGACATCTTTTTTTGGAGGTGAGAGGATTTCTCAATGTGAAAATTCTCCTTCAAGAATAATGGAAGATAAAGCAATTATGTTTTAAAGCACACAGGCGTAAATAGGAAATAGGATGTGTTGTTTGTTTCTTCAGGCTATTTTTTCCTCCCAATATATATGCAGAATTAAAGTCTTAAGAGCTCCTGCACACCTCCACATTCCTTCTCCAAAAATACCTACCTCCGCTGTAGCCACTTAAATCAGGCATGCATTTTGCTACACGGGATGGCACAAGCACAACTAAAAGACTGAGTGTTCAGTGACCTGAGATGGGTGTTCTCTTTCTGCAAGGTATAATACAGTTTCTTCAAACTGATAATTGTCACCAGAAGGAATTCATATTAGAACCTTAATCTTCCTCCAAAATTCTTTTGGTAAAAGCCTATAATTTGTGCAACTGGATGTGTCTGACTGTCTGGAACAGATATATTAGCCTCACCTGCTCCTGACACAGAGAAACACTCACCTATTCCACTGTTTTTGTCTCCGGTTTAATGATTAGCACTCTTTCCATCATCTCTTTTCACTCTGCTTCAAACATGCTACTGCCATCATTTATCTAAAAGCTGAACACTAACAAGAAAATGTGGATCGTGCTGCACTTGAGCTTCCTTTGTGATTCTCACCACCGAAACGGAATCTTTCTCCTCTCTCCTTCTCTCTTCCTTTTTTTTAATCTTACCACCTCGGTTATATTTTCCAGCAGAGCTTAGTGATCACAGTTAAGAAACTGATAACAAAAGATAAATAGGCAAACAAAGCATTCCCAAGAGGCTGTCAGAGGACCCCTAAAATCGATGCTAATTTAACTCCAGTTGGAACAGTGGCCCCACTATGGAAAACTGAAACAAGTTCACCGGGTCAAATCCACTCCCAATTACCAACCAGTGACTGAACTAACATTTTTTCGTAGAGCAATTTACTGTCTGTCATGGACCTTTGCCAAAGGCCAGACTAAAAAAGACCCAAAAAACTGACAACATCCCCAATGTTTAAATTCAGGTCTGTTTAGCCATCAGTAATGGATGTACTGTTGCAGGGGAACCAAGGAATAAGGCTTCAAGAAGGGAAAGAGGGAAGAAGGAAGAAGGCAGTTAAAGGGAAAAAAATTGCCCTTTTAACCAGCTGCCTAAAGAAAGAAATCAGTGAGATCTACTTAAAAAAAAAAAAAAAAATTTCCCTGAGACAGGACTGAAAATAAAACTAAACCATAAAAAAATCAATATTTAAAGAGAATCAACCTGAATTATTTGTTCTTTAAAAATACTTGAATTCAATAGAAAAGGTACAATTCCAATTCTGTAAATATATCCTAGTACAGTTTTCTTTTGTTTACAACTGCAAAAATTTTAGGTCACTTTTTCACTTGCTATCACATTCAACTTTTCATAATTCTAGGAAGCAAATAAGATTAACTTCCAACAAAAATGGACAATCAAGACATAAAAATATATTTATTAATTGTCGTCACAAAATAGGACACAATGGTGGCTCAATAAACAAAGTGTTACATTGAACCTTAATAAAAACTGCTCTGTATTTAAGATCTGAAACACCATTGAAGACCGTGCTCTTTCAGGCAGCAAATATAACAGGAGCTAGTCAGTGATGGAACCAACAGTGGGGAGAACGACTGAGTGCCCTCCTTGAAGAGATTAATTCTCCTCACATGGAAATAACTATAGTATCTAAATGTCACTCAATGGTATATAAGCTTCACTGGCCCATAAAAATATCACTTTCCTATGAATGAAAAACAGGATTGAGATCAAAGAATAAAGGCCATATTTTTAGAAATTGAAGATAAATTATTTAAAAATATGTGAGTTGAATAAGCTGAATCAAAAAAGAGAGAAAGGTACCTATTTATTCTTTGCTTGAAATACACATGTGTTTTATTTCGCACAAAACATTTTTAAATATTAATTTAATTTCCACACTTTTAGTTACTTAGAATTAGTGAAAATTAGATACTTCTTTGATATAATCTAAATTTTTGCTGATTCTCTGACCTAGCTATCACATTCCAAGTAAATAAGGTTAAGACTTTTAATAAATAATCTTGGGACTTCTGGTAAATGAATGAAATAAAAAGGAGTTTCAATTATGTTAGACATTCTTTGACAATGTGATTATAGATCCTAAAGAAGGGCAGCACTGCCTGATGAAAGGCAAAGCTTTTGAAGTCAGATCTGGTTTGAGTTCTCTGTGCACCACTACCTGTGCGGCATGACCAAGTCAGAGCTCTTTTCTGAGACTGTTTTTCCTACAAAACTGAAATAACAATTCCTACTTTGTAGGATGTTTTAATGTTTAGGGATAACATGCCAGGTGGCCAACAAAATGCCTGGCACTGAGGTAGACTCTTACAGGATAATAAAGAATAGTTTTGATCATCATCTTCTTTTAAGATTGTGTTCTACAAAAGTTAAAGCCAAATTCCAATTGCTTGACTTGGTTGATTAAATGTAAAATTAGACAGAAGGATGTTGCTTTTATTAACTCTTAGAACAAAGTGATGTTTGGAACGTTGTCATCACCACATCATCAATTCAGAGCCATTAAAAATCAGCATTTATCAGCACTTCAAACACACAGGTGCCACCCCTCCAAATCTGTTTAATTAACAAAGACTGAAATAAATTTTAAGATTTAATAAGCTTCAAGATTCACTGGTTAAAATGGCATATACTGGGCAATGTTGAGTTCACTAAATCAAGGGTTTGTGGACTATTTAGTTATATTCTCATGGTTTTGTACACCTTCTGTCACATAATAGGTCAATAACTGTTTATTGCTGAATTAACCAGGAGCAGGAATTGAAAACTATGAGTATTAGAAACATGTACATCACATTTCATTCCTTCATACTAATTGTTTCATGCTTAGTATTTCAAGGATTCATCAATCAATAAATATTTACAAGTGCCTGCTATGTGTAAGGCACTGAGCCAGACACTAGAGATAAGGAAGTGAATAAGATACAGTCTTAAATGAGATAATGCAGACAAACAGAACAATACCTAGCACATAATAAGTTCTCAATAAGTGACAGAATGGTAGAGAGGTCCATGCCCGTCTCCTTCTCGGTCATGCTTTCTCCCTCCCATATATATATATATATATATATATATATGGCACACACATGCCTAAAAATTTTTAGTATCTCACTCCTCTACCCAGAAATTTACAAGAAAAAAATAAACATTTGTTGAAGTATCTTTGTTTTTATTTTATTTTTCCCTCAAACTGTGGGTTATCGATAAAATAGCCTTCCACACTAATGAAAAAGCAGTTGCTGTCATCAAAGAATCTCTAGGAATCTTCAAACTTTCTGTAAATTGGCAGCATTCTGCTCAAGCTGTTTAGTTTCCACAGAAGTGAGTCTTTGAAGTTACAAGGTGTTCACAGAGAAAGCAGTAGTTGGCTAAAAAACCATTACTTTTGTTTTACTTGAGACCTAGTTAAGCCTGATTTGGAAAGAACAAAGCCTGAGTTTCCAAAACCACTGTTGGGCCACTGCAAGATAGACTCCTTCCTACTGAGTGACGGGCAAAGGCTCCCCACGCGGCTGCTGAAGGGTATCGATGCACACTATAGATCTCTGCCCATCATTTGTCCTGTCCTGTGCAGTTGAGTAAAGACAAAGCTACTTTGTGGAAAGATCAGCCGCCAATACAATGAAAACGCAATCCTTTCTCATGAGCATGCCCTGGGAAGCAATCAGGATTAAGTAAGTGTGTGAGCTCAGGAGGTGGAAAAATCTGACTCTAAAACTGGGCATCAGCTCTCTATTGATAATAATATTAATAGCTATCATTGATTGCGTGCTTCCAAGTTCCAGATGTACTAAGTGCTTTATGTTCATTATCTTACTGACATACTAGAAACACTGCCAGTGTATACCAATGAGTAGAGCTGCTTCACCACTTAGCAGCTTGTTGGGGAAAACCTTTGTCTGACTCTCGCTGTTTCTTTCCACCTGGAGGGATTTCATTAGCTTTGTCCTCCAGGCCTTTCTCCATTGCCTCATTTAACCCTGGGGAAGGATGGCATATCTGGATGGTGAATTTAGTTGGGAAAAATGAGAATTCAAGGCGAAATGCCTGCCCTTATTTGCTCTCAGGAATGAACTCACCAGCAGAGAGCCCATCTTCTTCTCTGCTCTGTCATGCCCTAACTCTTACAAAACATGACCTCCATTTGGAGAGGCATACCTGAGCCAGCTGGACTTTGCCTGAGGTTTCTTCTTTGCAAGTCCAAATGCCCACAGAAAGGAGCCACTTTCTAATATGTCTGCTATAAACATGGTATTCTGACGTTCCACTAGCTCACATCTTGGCTTCCTTCCCAACTGGTTCAGAATTTGAAAAAGAAAGAGTGATAATTTAGAGGATATTCTCTATAGTTACACAATCTTTCAGTGTCTTATTTTTCTTATCTCAAAAAGGAGAATAACAAAACTCATTTCATAGACTTACTCTAACTACAAATGAGATAATACCTATAGAGTAAGTAAAAGGCATACAGTTGACACATATTAAATTTTGGCAATTATAATTAATGATATTATTGTCAATATTATTTTTATTATTTCACCAAATGGTCTACCAGGTCTATTCCTCTTCTGATAGTCTACAGATTTTGTTAATATTAAAGTTACTTTAGGGGGCACCAGGGCAACTCAGGCAGTTAAGCATCTGACTCTTGATTTCGGGTCAAGTCATGATCTCAGGGTCCTAACATTGAGCCCTTTGTCAGGCTCTGCAGTCAGCAAGGAGTCTGCTTAAAATTCTCTCTTTCTCCGCCTGCCCCTTCCCCCACTTACATGTACATATATGTGTGCTCTCTCTCTAAAATAAATAAATACATCTTTAAAATAAATAAATAGATAAATAAATAAATAAAGTTACTATAACTTTGAGCAAGTCACTTTCTGAGACTCAAAAATGTTAGTAAAAGTAGTATCTGGATCAAAGCATTTAGCTGAGAATTACATATGGGAAAAGATGTTTAGTGCTTAGCACAACATCCGGCATATAAGCACTCAATAAATTAATAGTATTATCACTATTAATGTTGTTTAATTTTGAGTCACCTCATTCTTCTCACTCTCATCCCTGCTGTGCCTATTGTATAACAGTTTTTAATTTGATCTGGTTTCTCATAAATGACATATGTATTTTTTCTTATCCCTATATGGTTGCTTTCTTCATTTAAATCCCCAAAATCCGCTCTCCATCTGTCTACCTTTAATAAAGTATAGCATTGCCCTTTTCTTTCAGTAAAGAAATGAAGAATGTTTCCTTCAAAGATAAGACAATAGCGAATCATATATCCTATAATGTGCAGCTCTCATGCTAACCAGATGCTTTCTATTACATTATGACCACCAACACCCAAAAAATATTGAATAAAGAAAGAAAAATATATAAAATAGATACAGACATCAAGTATAAAAAAAGCAAAGTAATTCAGAAAGCCAAGTTTCCTCTCTCATTTCATCAGTGCAACTTCTCCAAGGTCTTGACATTTAAAGCACTTTCTAGACTGATCTTTAACCCAGTGCTATAGGCAGCACAGCTTTGCATTTCCTCCTGATAAGTAGAAAGGATGATGAATATTTTCAAGTCTCAATATGGTCAGTATGAGCTATAGCACGTACACAAACATACAGAAAAGGAAAGCGTGTTTTCTCTGAATTGAATTGAACTAAAGGACATGTATATTTAACAGTTCTGTAAAAAGTACACTAAATCTTCAAAACACACACATGGAAATAAATATCCTATCAATCCTGACTCTGAAAAAGATCTGATTTCAAGCTGAAGGTTTTATTAGGATTTCAACACTTTAAACTCACGTTGCTCTTCAATGATACACATTCAATTGGAGATCACATCATCCAAGCTGACTTTTCACTTAAAATACAAAAATTTTAAGTAAATTGGAAAAATTTAAGTTCTCAGTGTAAGAACATTCCCATGGCATCAATCAGTTTCCATTAATTACTATGAATACTTTGTGAGGGTTGGCTTCAAAGAGTTATTTTAAATACATGCATATTACACCTCTAATAAAATCAAACTCTGTAAAAATATATATTTGAGGAATTCGTTCATCATTGCCTGGTAAATTGTGCTGGACTATAATCATAGGAAGCTCATTCTACTCTAATTATAAGAAAGTCTTTATTTTTTTTTTTAAGATTTTATTTATTTATTTGACAGACAGAGATCACAAGTAGGCAGAGAGGCAGGCAGAGAGAGAGGAAGAAGCAGGCTCCCTGCTGAGCAGAGAGCCCGATGCGGGGCTCGATCCCAGGACCCTGGGATCATGACCTGAGCCGAAAGCAGAGGCTTTAACCCACTGAGCCACCCAGGCGCCCCTAATTATAAGAAAGTCTTTAGAAGACAAATAAAAAATAACATTATGTAAAACTTAATACCTCCATGTTCAGACATTTTGAAAATAGATTGGTCAGTTACATTGGTTAGTTATTTGTTCATTCTTTCCTTGTCATTGCTATCTCCTCAAAGAAAACAGTAGACATATCTCTAACACTCTCCAGAAATAACTGTTAAAGAGACTCTCTTTGTAGGCTAGAAGAAAACTATCTGGAAGTAAGCCAACAGTTTTTTTCTTTTCCCTCTAATTGACTCTGTCCACGAAACATTGAAAACAATTTTTCCTGTATTAAAGACTGAACAATATTCTCTGAATATCCAGGTGGAATTTTTCTTTAATGTTAAAAAATAATTCTAGAGTTCATTTGGGAAAATAAATAGGTTATAAATATAACTAATTTAAACATAAATTTAAAAATTTAAGTATTAGTGGCACACTTTGCTTAACAGACATTAAATCTCTTATAAAGTCGCAGTAATTAAAACCAGGAGATATAAGACCAAAGGAAAGATAATACAACATATTATATAACCTCAAAACATATTGTAATATACAAAAAGTTAAACAGTAAGTTAAATAGCAATATCAGGCAAAATATTGATTCTTTCACTTTGATAAATTAAAGGAAAAAATGTTTACATATTCACCTCGCCACAGACACAAAAAAATTTCACATCACTTTAAAGTTTAAACATATAAAATCAAGCTAGTAAAAAAATAAAAAAAGAAGATGTAAGTGAAGCTTTTTATGCCAACTTCCACTCCTGGCTATGACAGCATAATTAGTCTTAGACATGCTCTTCTACCATAAATAGCTTAAAACTTGGCAAAACATATGAGGTAATTGTCCAAAATGATTAGATCTGCAAAGAAGCAGGAAAATGTGATCCCTAATCAAGGAAAACAGAAACAGTCAATAGAAATGGAAATAGGCAAGATTACCCACATTCGAGAATACTCAGATGTTAGAATTAGCAACAAAGATATTAAAACAACTATTATTATGTTCAAAAACATAAAGATTGAATAAATAGTCTAAAAAAGAAATTTTAAAAAGAACTAAAAGAAAATTCTAGAGCTACAAAATACAATGTGTGAAATGAAAAATGCAGTGGATGGGCCAAAAATTAGATTGTAGACTACACAATAAAGGGTTAGTGAACACAAAGAAAGATCAACAGAAATTATTCAATCTAAAAATGAAAAAAAAATAGCAAAAGAAATACAAAGCATAATCGACTTATTGATTATGCATCTTAATTTATGTATGCAATTTTGATAGGAATATGATGACCTTCATGGTTTTAATTTGCATTTCTCTAATGACTGATGATGTTGAAATCTTTTCATGTGCTTGTGATCTGTATGTCATCTTTCAACAGATGTCTCTTCATGTCATTGCCCTGGTTTCTATTTAGATTGGTGTTTTACTGTTGACTATTGACAGTTCTTGATATATTATATATAGATGCTCGATAGATATAGATATGTGATTTGCAAACACTTTCTCATATTATGCACTTTTTAAAATCCCTTTACTAGGATTTTTTGCAGAGCAAAATATATTTGATTATGATAAAGCCCCATTTATCAAATTTTCCTTTCATAAACTATGCTTTTAGTGTCAAGTTTAAGAACTCTTTGCTTACCCCTAAATATTGAAGATTTTCTGTCTCAAAAAGTTTTATAACTTTACATTGCACATTTAAGTTCATGATCCATTTGAGTTAATAATTGTATAAGATGTGAGACTTAAGTGAAGTTTCACTTTTTGGTCTACAGATCTCCAATCACCCCAGCACCAATTGTTCAAAAAGCTATCTTTCCTTCGTTGTCTTGGTTACACACATTTGCCAAATACTAATGGGTATTTCTTGCAGGTCAATTTCTGAGTCCTCTCTTGACCTATCCCTCACCAATATCACACAGTCTTGATTACTACAGCAATATAATGAGTGTTAAAGTCAAGCTTGCTGATTTCTTCAACTTAATTCATTTTCAAAATTGTTTTAGCTATTCTAGTCCCATTGCCTTTCCATATTAATTTTAGAATAATCTTGCCTGTATCTACCAAAACAAATTGCTGGGAGTCTGGCAAGAAATGCATTGAACCTGTATGCCAATTTGGGAAGAGGTGACAGCTTAACTATACTGAGTCTTCCAATAAATCCATGAACACAGTTTTCTTTCCATTTATTTAGGTCTTTGATTTCTTCTATCAGGGTTTATAGTTTTTAGCATATATGTCCTGTACACATTTTATTACATTTGCACCTATTTAATTTTCCTTGAGCAATTGTAAGTGGTATTGTATTTTTGTAAGTGATATTGTATTTTTAATTATGAGGTACACATGTTCATAGCTAGCATATAGACATACAATTAATGTGTACATTTATTTTGTATCCTTTGCCTTTACTAATTCATTTTTAATTCCTCAGAATTCTCTGTGTAGACATACATATTATCTACAAATAAGAAGAGTTTTATTTCTTCCTTTTCAATATGTATGCCTTATATTTCCTTTTCTTGTCTTATTAGACTGGCTGGAATTTCTACCATACAGTAAATAAAACTGGTGATAGTGGAAGTCCTGGTCTTGTTCTTGACCTTAGGAAGGAAGCATTCAATCTTTCATCAGTAAGTATATGTTAGCTATAGGTCCTATATAGATGTTTTTTATTGAGGAAAATTCCCTCTGGTCTTTTTTTCTTCTCTTTTCTTTCTTTCTTTCTTTCTTTTTTTTTTTTTTTTTTTTTTTGAGAGTTTTTAGTCATGAATGGGTGTTTCGTTTTGTTGATTGTTTTTCCAGAATCAATGATACAAGCCATGTGTTCATGTGATAGATTACATCATTTCATTTTCAAATTGATCCTGTTTTGTAGCCCTAGAATAACTCCATTTGGTCTTGCTGTATAATTCCTTTATATATTGGTGAACTCTACTTGCTAATATTTTCTTTTTTTAAAGATTATACTTATTTATTTATTTGACGGAGAGAGAGATCAAAGGTAGGTAGAGAGGCAGGTGGGGTGTGGGGGGAGCAGACTCCCTGCTAAGCAGAAAGCCTGATGTGGGGCTTCATCCCAGGACCCTGAGATTATGACCTGAGCCAAAGGCAGAGGCCTAACCCACTGAGCCACCCAGGTGCCCCACTTGCTACTATTTTCTTAAGAATTTTTAGATTTATATGCATGAGAGATATTGGTCAGTAGTTTTCTTTCTTTTTTAATTTTCTTGTACTATTGTTTTTTACCTGTTTTGGTATCGATAATACTACCTACATAAAATTAGTTGGGTAGTGTTCCCTAGTCTTCTATTTTCTGGAATAGATTATATACAATTAGTGTTAATTCTCCTTTAAATATTTGATAGAATTGTCCAGTGAAACCATCTGGGGCTTAAAAAAATCCTTTTTCAGTTCATTTTTGTTAAATTTCAAATTCAATTTCCTTTATATTTATAGAGATACTCACATTATCTATTTGATATTGGATGAGTTATGATAGTTTGTATTTCTCAAGAAATGGATGCATTTCATCTACCTTATCAAATTTATGTTTGTAAAGTTCTGAATTGTGAAAGTTGGTATTTCTCAAGAAATTGATTGATTTCCTTTATCTTGTGAAATTTATGTTTGTAAAGTTGTTCATAGTATTTATTACCTGAGAATTGTTTTTGATATTTACAGGGTCTGCAGCAATAACTCTTGTTTTATTCCTGATATTGGTATTTTTTATCTTTTTCTTTGATAATTTTTTAAAATTAACATATAATGTTTTATTAGTTTCGGGTGTGCAGTCTGTGACTCATCAGTCTTACACAATTTACAGCACTCACCATAGCACATGCCCTCCCCAATGTCCATCACCTAGCCACCCCATCCCTCCCACCCCCCTCAACTGTAGCAACCTTCAGTTTGTCTCCTGAGATTAAGAGTCTTTTATGGTTTGTCTCCCTCTCTGGTTTTGCCTTGTTTCATTTTCCTCTCCCTTCCCCTATGATCCTGTCTTGTTTCTCAAATTCTTCAAATCAGTGAGATTATATGATAATTGTCTTTCTTGGATTGATTTATTTCACTTACCATAATACCCTCTAGTTCCATCCATGTCATTGCAAATGGCAAGATTTCACTTTTTGAGGGCTGCATAATATTCAACTTTATACATACATACATATATATAACATATATCTCACATATTCTTAACCATTCAGCTGTTGATGAACATCTAGGCTTTTTTCCATAGTTTGGCTATTGTGGACATTGCTGCTATAAACATTCGGGTATACATGCAACTTCAGAGCAATACATTTGTATCTTTGGGGTAAATGCCAAGTAGTGCAATTGCTGGGTCATAGGGTAGCTCTATTTTCAAATTTTTTGAGGAACCTCCATACTGTTTTCCAGAATGGCTGCACCAGCTTGCATTCCCACCAACAATGTAGGAGGGTTCCCCTTTCTCCGCATCCTCACCAGCATCTGTCATTTTCTGACTTGTTAATTGTAGCCATTCTGACTGGTGTGAGGTGGTATCTCATTGAGGTTTCGATTTGTATTTCCCTGATGCCGAGTGATGTTGAGCACTTCTTCATGAATCGGTTGGCTATTTGCATGTCTTCTTTGCAGAAGTGTCTGCTCATGTCTTCTGCCCATTTCTTAACTGGATTATTTGTTCTTTGGGTTTTGAGTTTAATAAGTCCTTTATGATTTTGATGCTAGCCCTTTATCTGATATGTCATTTGCAAATATCTTATCCCATTCTGTTGGTTTTCTTTTGGTTTTGTTGACTGTTTCCTTTGCTTTGAAAAAGCTTTTGATCTTGATAAGTCCCAAGTTCATTTTTGCCCTTGCTTCCCCGGCTTCTGGCAATGCTTCTAGGAAGAAATTGCTATGGCTGAGGTCAAAGGGGTTGCTGCCTGTGTCCTCCTCAAGGATTTTGATGGATTCCTTTCTCACACTGAGGTCCTTCATCCATTTTTAATCAACTTTTGTGTGTGGTGTAAGGAAATGGTCCAGTTTCATTCTTCTGCATGTGGCTGTCCAATTTTCCCAATACCATATGTTGAAGAAACTGTCTTTTTTCCATTGGACATTCTTTCCTGCTTTGTCAAAGATTAGTTGACCGTAGAGTTGAGGGTCCATTTCTGGGCTCTCTATTCTGTTCCATTGATCTGTCTGTTTTTGTGCCAGTACCATACTATCTTGATGATGACAACTTTGTAATAGAGCATGAAGTTCAGAATTGCGATGCACCAGCTTTGGTTTTCTTTTTCAACATTCCTCTGGCTATTTGGGGTCTTTTCTGGTTCCATACAAATTTTAGGATTATTTGTTCCATTTCATTGAAAAAAAAGTTGATGGTATTTTGATAGGGATTGCATTAAATGTGTAGGTTGCTCTAGGTAGCGTAGACATTTTCACACTATTTGTTCTTCCAATCCATGAGCATGGAACATTTTTCCATTTCTTTGTGTCTTCCTCAGTTTCATTCACGAGTACTTTATAGTTTTCTGGATACAGATTCTTTGCCTCTTTGGTTAGGTTTATTCCCAAGTAGTTTAAGATTTAGGGTGCAATTGTAAATGGGAGCAATTCCTTAATTTTTCTTTCTTCTGTCTTGTTGGTGTATAGAAATGCAATGGATTTCTATGCATTAATTTTATATCCTGACACTTTATTCCTGGATGAGTTCTAGCAGTTCTGGGGTGGATTCTTCTGGATTTCCCACATAAAGAATCATATCATCTGCAAAGACTGAGAGTTTGACTTCTTCTTTGCCAATTCAAATGCCTTTTATTTCTTTTTGTTGTCTGATTGCTAAGGCTAGGCCTTCTAGTACTATGTTGAATAGCAGTGATGATATAGTGGACATCCCTGCTGTGTCCCTGACCCTAGGGGAAAAACTCTCAGTTTTTCCCCATTGAGAATGATATTCACTGTGTGTTTTTCACAGATGGCTTATATGTTATTAAGGTATGTGCCCTCTATCCCTACACTGTGAAGGGTTTTGATCCAAGATAGAATGGTCTACTTTATCAAATGTCTTTTCTGCATCTATTGAGAGTATCATATGGTTCTTGTTCTTCCTTTTATTAATGTATTGTATCACATTGGTTGATTTGCAGATGTTGAACCAACCTTGCAGCCCTGGAATAAATCCACTTAGTCATGATGAATAATCCTTTTAATGTATTGTTGGATCCTGGGGCACCTGGGTGGCTCAGTGGATTAATGTACTGTTGGATCCTATTGACTAGTATTTTGGTGATAATTTTTGCATCCATGTTCATCAGGGATATTGGTCTATAAATCTCCTTTTTGATGGGTTCTTTGTCTGGTTTGGGGATCAAGGTAATCCTGGCCTCATAAAATGAGTTCCACTTCTATTTTTTGGAACAGTTTCAGGAGAATAGGTATTAATTCTTCTTTAAATGTTTGGTAGAATTCCCCTGGAAAGTCATCTGACCCTGGGCTCTTGTTTGTTGGGAGATTTTTGATGACTGCTTCAATCTCCTTACCAGTTATGGGTCTGTTCCAGTTTTCTATTTGTTCCTGATTCAGTTTTGGTAGTTTATACATCTCTAGAAATGCGTCTGTTTCTTCCAGATTGTCAAATTTGCTGGCATATACTTGCTCATAATATGTTCTTATAACTATTTGTATTTATTTGGTGTTGGTTGTGATCTCTCCTCTTTCATTCATGAATTTAATTTGGGTCCTTTCTCTTTTCTTTTTGATAAGTCTGGCCAGGGGTTTATCAATCTTATTAATTCTTTCAAAGAACGAGCTCCTATTTTTGTTGATCTGTTCTACTGTTCTTTTAGTTTCTATTTCATTGATTTCTGCTCTGATCTTTATGATTTCTCTTCTCCTGCTGGGTTTAAACTTTCTTTGCTGTTCTTTCTCCAGTTCCTTTAGGCATAGGGTTAGGTTGTGTATTTGAGACCTTTCTTATTTCTTGAGAAAGACTTGTATTACTAAGTAATTTCCTCTCAGGACTGCCTTTGCTGCATTCCAAAGATTTTGAACAGTTGTGTTTTCATTTTCATTTGTTTCCATGGTTTTTTAAAATCATTCTTTAATTTCCTGGTTGATCTATTCATTCTTTAGTAGGATGCTCTTTAGCCTTCATGTATTTGAGTTCATCCCACCTTTCCCCTTGCAAATGAGTTCTAGTTTCAACGCATTGTGCAGGGAGTGATCCCAGTCTTTTGGTACTGGTTGAGACCTGATTTGCGACACAGGAATTGATTTATTCTGGAGAATATTCCAAGTGCATTTGAGAAGAATGTGTATTCTGTTGCTTTGGAATGGAATGTTCTGAATATATCTGTGAAGTCCATCTGGTCCAGTGTGTCATTTAATCTTTTGCTTAGATGATCTGTCCATTTCAGTGAGGGGGTGTTAAAGTCCCCTACTATCATTGTATTAATGTTGATGTGTTTCTTTGATTTTGTTATTAATTGGCTTATATAATTGGCTGTTCCCATGTTAGGGGCATAGATATTTAAAACTGTTAGATCGGGGCACCTGGGTGGCTCAGTGGGTTAGGGCCTCTGCCTTTGGCTCAGGTCATGATCCCAGGGTCCTGGGATCAAGCCCCGCATAGGGCTTTCTGCTCGTCAGGGAGCCTGCTTCCTCCTCTTTCTGCCTGCCTCTCTGCCTATTGTGATCTCTCTGTCAAATAAATAAATAAAATCTTTTAAAATATAAAATAAAATGAAATAAAATAAAATAAAACTGTTAGATCTTCTTGTTGGATAGACCCTTTAAGTATAATACAGCATCGTTCCACGTCTCTTATTATCATCTTTGGTTTAAAATATAATTTGTCTAATATAAGGATTGCCATCCTAGCTTTCTTTTGATGTCCATTAGCATGGTAAATTGTTTTCCACCCCCTCACTTTAAATGTGGAGGTGCTTTGGGTCTAAAATAAGTCTTTTGCACACAGCATATCAATGGATTGGGTTTTGTTTTCATGTTGTTTGTTTGTTTGTTTTTCCAATCTGATACCCTGTGTCTTTTGATTGGGGCATTTAGCCCCTTTACATTCAGGGTAACTATGGAAAGATACGAATTTAGTGTCACTGTATTGCCTGTAAAGTGACTGTTACTATATATTGTCTCTGTTCCTTTCTAGTTTATGTTACTTTTCAGCTCTCTCTTTGCTTAGAGAACCCTTTTCAATATTCCCATAGAGCTGGTTTGGTGTTTGCAAATTCTTTTAGTTTTTGTTTTTCCTGGAAGATTTTTATTGCTCTTTCAATTTTCACTGACAGCCTAGCTGGATATAGTATTCTTGGTTGAATATTTTTCTCATTATTTCTCCAAATATATCATGCCAGTCCTTTCTGACCTGCCAGGTCTCTGTAGATAGGTCTGCTGTTAATCTAATGTTTCTACTGTTGTAGGTTACAGGCTTCTTGTCCCAAGCTGCTTTCAGGATTTTCACCTTGTCTCTGAGACTGGAAAGTTTTATTGTTAGCTGACAGGGTATTGACCTATTTTTATTGATTTTGAGTGGGGTTCTCTGTGCCTCCTGGATTTTGTTAACTGTTTCTTTCTGCAATTAGGAAAGCTCTCCACTGTAATTTGCTCCAATATACCTTCTGCCTCTCTCTCTCTTTCTTCTTCTGGGATCCCAATTTTATTCTAATATTGTTTCATCTTATGGTATCACTTTTCTCTCAAATTCTCCCCTCGTTGTCTAGTAGTTGTTTGTCTCTCTTTTGCTCAGCTTCCTTATTCTCCATCATTTGCTCTTCTATATCATTAATTCTCTCTTCTGTCTTGTTTATTCTAGACGTTAGAGCCTCCATTTCTTATTGTACCTCATTAGTAGCCTTTTTGATTTTGACTTGGTTAGATTTTAGTTCTTTTATTTCTCCAGAAAAGGATTCTCTAATATCCTCTATGCTTTTTTCAAGCCCAGCTAGTATCTTTATAATCATCATTCAGAACTTTAGTTCTGACATCTTACTAATGTCCATATTAATTAGGTCCCTGGAGGTCAGTACTGCCTCTTGTTCTTTTTTTTTTTTTTTAGGTAAGTTTTTCTGTTTTGTCATTTTGTCCAGAGAAGAATAGATGAATGAGAGAACAAAATGTTAATAGGGTAACAACGACCCCCAAAAATATACACTAAACAAATCATCAGAAGAGACCTGAAACTGGAGGGAAAGGAAAGAATAAAGAAAGAAAAGAAAAGAAAGAATATGATCAGGCTGGTGAATAGAACAGAGTCACACACTAGATTTTGAGTGTATTTTGCTCTGTTAGAAGAAACTGCCTCCCAAAATTTCAAAGAAAGAAAAATTTATATACATACAAAAATAAGGGTAAATACAATGAAGGGATGGAATATGACTATAAAGTGAAAATTACAAAAGATTTTTTAAACAGAATTGATATTTGTTGAAAAAGGAAAGGAAAAAAGTTCAAAAAATAGAAAAAGAAAAAATTTAAAAAATCAGAAAAAATAACTTTGAAAGACTAAAGGATCATGGGGAAAAAAGCCATGAATTCTATGTGCTGTATTCCCCTAGTGCTGGAGTTTTGCAGTTCTCATTGATGGGTAAACTTGGTGTTGGCTGGATGTTCTTGATAATCTTCTGGGGGAGGGGCCTGTTTCAGTGATTCTCAAATGTCATTGCCCAAAGCAGAATTGCACAGCCTTTGCCAGGGGCCAGGCTAATTAATCTTAGGTTTGCTCTCTGTAGTTTTTTTCCTGAAGGTTTTCTGTACAGCTTTGGAGGATGAGAATGAAAATGGTGTCCTCCCAATCTCTGGCCCTGGAGGAGCCAGAACTCAGGGCCCCACTCCTCAGTGAGCCCTCAGAGAAAAGCAGTCAATCATTCCTCTCTCCCTAGTCTTTGGCTGTGCGCATGTAACCCAGCCTGTGATTGAGCATTTCTATCTCTGGCACATGGACCTGTTTGGAGTCTCCAAACCCAGAAGATTCCTGCAGCACACTCCCACTCCACTCCTCCTGGTGGAGGAAGGGGGGAGGGTCTCCCGCATCTACCACTTGTGGGGTCCCTGCTTGAAGAGTAGTGGTCTAATTCTGCAGGGGATCACGGTTTATTGCAACCCTGAGCTGAGAGCCCACTCTTCAGTTCCATTTTTGCAGCCAGTTTCTCTGCTCCAATACTTGGGAGCTCTGCCACACTCAGGCACCGCCGGTCTTTCTTTGACTCCGAGGGTCTTGAAACCATGCTATCCCACCAGGTGTTCCACCCCCTGCTTAATCACTGGAGCGATTTCCCTCAGCGAAGCAGACTTCTAAAAGTTCTGATTTTGTGCTTTGCTGCTCTCTCACTTGCCAGCTCATTGAGGCACCCCACCCCAATGCTCTATCTTCCCAAATATTGCCTCAGATTCACTTCTCCTCACATCCTACCTTCCAGAAAGTAGTCACTTTTCTGTTCTTAGAATTGCAACTATTCTTTTCTTTAATCTCCTATTGAGTATGTAGGTATTCAGAATAGTTTGAAAACTATCTAACTGAAATCCTGGGACCAGATAAAACTTAGGTCTCCTACTCCTCTGCCATCTTGCTCCCCCTCCTTTGACAATCTTGATAGAGCTTAATCAATTTTAGTCATTTTTTCAGAGAACCAACTCTTCATTTTGTTGACATTTTTTTCTTTTTTTTTTTTTAAGATTTTATTTATTTGACAGACAGAGATCAAAAGTAGGCAGAGAGGCAGGAAGAGACAGAGGAGGAAGCAGGCTCCCCACTGAGCAGAGAGCCAGATGTGCGGCTCGATCCCAGGACCCTGGGATCATGACTTGAGCCAAAGGCAGAGGCTTAACCCACTGAGCCACCCAGGGGTCCCTTGTTGACATTTTCTATTTTTCCTGTTTTAATAAAAATTTTATTAATTTCTGCTCTTATATATATTATTTCCTTCTTTCTGCTTGCTTTCAGTTTATTTTGCTCTTGTTTTCCTAGGGTGTTTAGATATGAAGTATAGATTACTAATTTGAGACAATTTTCCTTTCTAATAGATACATTTAGTGCTGTAGATTTCCTTCTCAGTACAACTTTAAGTCATGCCTCTCAAATTTTGATATGTTGTATTTTTTAATATGTTGTATTTTCATTTTCATTCAGTTCAATGTATTTTTAATTTCCTTAAGACTTTCTTCTTAAAGTCCTTAAGGCTGTTCCTTGAGCCAAGGATTATTCATGCATGTACATTATGTATATTACGTGTTTTTTAGTTTCCACAAGTTTGGAGACTTCCCTATTATTTTTCTGTTATTGAATTCTAGTTTGATTCCACTGTGAATTGAGAAAACACTCTATGATTTCAATTCCTTCACATTTGCTGAGGTTTATTTAGTGTCCTAAGATATTGTCTATCATGTATATTTTCTAAACATGGGCACTTGAAAAAAATGTGTATTTTGTTGTTGATGGATAATTAGATCTTGGGTGATGTTTTTGTTGAATTTTTCTGTATCTTTGCTGAATTTTTGTCTAGTTCTATTATTTTAAGAGAGGGATACTGAAGTCTTCAACTGCAATTGTGAATTTATCTATTCATTTTTTTCAGTTCTATCTTTTTTGCTTCATGTATCATGTGGCTCTATTTGGTGTATAAACATTGGGATTGTTATGTTTTCTTGATGAATTGGTCCTTTTATTATTGTGTAATATCTCCCCATCTCTAGTAATTTTACTTTTTGTTCTGAAATGCACTTTATCTGATATTAATATAATCAATCCTGCTTTCCTTGGTTAATGTTTGCATGACATATCTTTTTTTATCTTATTACTTTTAGCCTCCTATATTGTTATATTTGAAATAGCATATACCTGGATTAGGATTTTTAATTCAACATGCCCACATGTGTCTTAATTTATGTACTTACACTATTTATAACTAATCTAATAATCGATATGTTAGAGCTTATATCTGCTATTTTATATTTAGATTTCTGCTGCTCTATTTCTTATCCCCTTATTGTCTTTCTCCTGCCTTCCTGTAGACTACCTAAACATTTTCAAATTTTAATTCATGTTATCTATAGTGTTTGTATGTGCATCTATTTGTATAGCTTTTTTAGTGGTTACTATGGTGTTCCATTTTATATATATCTATATAAAATATTATTATATCTAATATATAGTATATTATATATTTAATATAAAATTAATATATTATAATATTTATATTTATAAATATATTTACATAACTATATATTTATATAATTACATATATTTATAAATAT